>NW_009952533.1:2874178-2883672 GCF_000747805.2 Chaetura pelagica | reverse complement strand
CAGCCTGAGGTCCCCAGCTGCAGCCCGAGTCCCGGCTCGCCTAGTCCCGGCTCTCGCCTGGTTCCGCTTCGCTCCAGCCAGACCCGGCTTGACCCAGCTCGTCCCGTCCTGTCGCCGCAGCTCTTCCTGCCAGCCAGCCTGCATTGTTTGCAGCTACCACCGTGGTGAGATGAATTCCTACCACCCCAGGTCCTAAAACCGGGTGTATCCCTCCTCCTCCTTCCCTCATAAATAAGTAACTAAGGTGTGTAAACAGGGTGTACCCATATATAAGTATTAAGACATAAGTTCATGTTATTTGATGCTTATATTTCACAGCTCATATTTGCTTTAATTACCCTTTCTGAACTTCATGGCCCAAATTGCTTTGTTTTCCCCACAATAAACCATGCATTTGGTAATTCTAATTGGGGATTGGCTGCTGTTATTGGAAATATGAGTAAGTACTGAGCAAGTGTCTCACTCAAAAAGTCAGGGTCCAAGCCCCGCTCCTCTGTGAGAGGTGTTCGCCACATGCAGACCTCTCAGCAGATCCTGACAAGCTAAATACACTCCAAAAAGGAGATATAATAGGTCGCGGATCCCAACAATGGCTTACAGTTGGTGGTAACAGACCATGACCAACCAAGTCTATCTGAATTTGAGAGATTACGATATAGCCTTATAATATGAATACAATCACTACTTAAAAGATCAATCAAAATAATTTCAAGTATTTTTCTGCTAAGGGAATGCTTTAGGAAACAATATTGTGCCCAGGAAGAGAAATTTAAAGCACCAATTATCCCTTCACAGTCATGATTTATAACAATCAATGCAAAAACTAAGAAGTCCTTGAAGTGTAGCCCCTTAGATCTGTTGGATCAAGCACTGGCTGGACAGTCAGGCCCAAAGAGTGGTGGTCAATGGAGTCAAATCCAGCTGGGGCCAGTCACAAGTGGTTGCTCCTCAGAACTCAGGGCTGGGACTGTTTCTGTTTAACATCTTTATTGATGATGTTGATAAGGGCATAGAGTGTATTATCAGTACGTTTGCAGATGACACCAAGCTAGGGAGGAGTCTTGATCTGCATGAGGATAGGGAGGCTCGACAGAGACACTGGGATAGATGAGATAGTTGGGCTCATGTCAGTGGCCTGGGCTTCAACAAGGCCAAGTGCCAGGTCCTGCACTTGGGCCACAACAACCCCAGGCAACGCTCCAGGCTGGGGGAAGTGTAGCTGGAAAGTGTCTGGCAGAAAAGGACCTACGGGTTCTAATTGACAAGAGGCTGAATATGAGCCAGCAGTGTGCCCAGGTGGCCAAGAAACCCCATGGCATCCTGGCTTGTATTAGAAATAGTGTGACCAGCAGAATTAGAGAGGTGATTGTCCCCCTGTACTCAGCACTGGGGAGGCCACACCTGGAGTGTTGTGTCCAGTTTTGGGCACCTTAATTCAAGAGATAGAGGTGCTGGAGCAAGTACAGAGGAGGGCAATGAAGCTGGTGAAGGGCTTAGAGAACAAGTCCTGTGAAGAACACTTGAAGGAGCTGGGAATGTTTAGTTTGAGAAAGAGGAGGCTGAGGGGAGACCTCATCAGTCTCTACAACTACCTGAAAGGTCATTGTAGAGAGGCTGGTGCTGGTCTCTTCTCACAAGTCATTAGAGACAGAACAAGAGGGAATGGCTTCAAGCTGCAATAGGGAGGTTTAATTCACAGAAAGAGTGATTAGACACTAGAATAGGCTGCCCAGGGAGGTGGTGGGGTCACCATCCCTGGATGTGTTTACAGGTCATTTGGATGTGGTGCTGGTGGATATAGTTTAGGGGAGAACTTTGTAGACTAGGGATGATGGTTGGACTCAATGATCCCAAGGGTCTTTCCCAACCTGAATAGTTCTATGATTCTATGAAAACAATAGAGTAGGTCCTGAAAGTTAAGACTCCTGTTGCCCCATTACTTTTAAACTTATGTTTTCTTCCATTGAGGTTTATAGTCTTTGGATCCTACTCAGAGCATGAAGTTTTCACATGAGAAATTCACATGTCAATTTATCACCTCTTACTGTCATAGTATATGCTATACGTAGGATCACACTATTGAAGTAATTGAAGAAAAATAGTCATTCTGAAGTGTTTCTTCCTGGCAGAAAACCAATCTAACCATTGAAGTTCAAGAATTCACACAAGTCAAAATAATTCACCTAAAGAATTGACCTTAGGCAACAAACTGTAATTAATGTATTGCTGGATTAGTGCTTACTGGCGATAATTAATTATTCATTTTTTAAAATAATTAACACTACCTCTCTGTTGGGAAGTTAAAAAAAAATAATCAGGAAAACACCACCTTTCATAAAAAAGTAACCCTCATCTTTTTAGGATTTTTAAGGCTAGGGGGTTTTTGATTGTGGGTTTTTGTTTTATTTTGTTTAACATTAACAGACCGTGCTTGTTCTTCCTTCAGATTCTCTTTCAAGCCTCTGAATGTCTGAGGCAGCTCAGCTTCCTTTCTTTGAACTGTAGGAGCAAGCAAACTTTGTAAGAAGTTATATGACCCCTTAGTTTGCTTTCCAACATTACATAATTCCCCAGATATTCAAATAAACCTAGTTTAGAAAGAGTACAAGTTTATTTGTACACAGAAAGTGGCATTAATATCAAAATCCACAAACATAACGAGCAGAAGGTCTGGTGCTACTACAAATAATTCAGTAATAACAGTAACCAGCATTTCTGTAGTCCAAAGGACAAAGAAATGAAGAGCTTTTCAAAATTATTTACATTAAACTTAGGCAACCATCCCTCCAGGCAGCTTTGCAAAGAGAAGCCTAAAAATTCTTCTCTTTATCTTTCTTTAAAATTCTAGCCAGAGGAAGAAATTCAAGGGTACCTTTTCTGTGGAATAATGCTATCATTTATCATCCAGGATGATATGCAAAGTGACAAAGGATATGGAAAAATCTCTTTAAAAGATATGGAATAAACTGGACTCCTTGAAGTTCCTAACAAAATTGGTATGATCAGTTCACTGGACAAAGTTTCACCAGCAGTCCTCATTTCTGAACACTAAGATTATAACCTTTCAGTTGGCAAGGAAGTCTCCTTAAAGTAGAAATGCATACTTCTCACAGCTATTTTTACATGTATTCTTTAAGACTCATTTTCTAGAGCACTTATTTTTTTTAATTATCAGGCTTTCTTTCCAAATGAAATACTCAATATTTTTGTTTTCCAGTACACACACATCTTTTAACTTTAAAGTCTGACATATTTTGGAACTATATAGTTCAATCAGATGAAAATAAAATCAATGGTGTATATACTACTGTAAAAAAGTATAACGGTGATAAAGGATAATCTGAAACTTGTCAGAGTTAACTTAGCTGTTTATCTTCTACCTTGACTACCAGCATACCTGGTGAACCCATTGCACATAAACTCATTATTAAATACGTTCGATTACGATACTAAACTTCTGTATGAAGTTGAATAGAAGCAAGAGAAAGTTAACACTTTCAAAAGAGACACAAACATACCTAAGTGCAGGCATGACACTGAACAAAGGAGAAGAGCGGGTGAGTGGCAAGAGCAGAAGATGCAATGATAAACTATCAGAGAACTTTTTAACTGAGCAGATCTTCAATCAAATTCCAAAAGCAGATGAGGAATGGACTCTTAATGCAGGCAAGCCAGAAGACAGATATGCATACGGAACAACTTGGGAGAAGGACAATGAATTTTTACAAAAATTGGTAAAAAAAAAAAAAAAGACAGAAGATAAGTGATTTGTCAAAAGAGGATTTAAAAAGAGAAACCAAGAGGCTTAATTATTGTCTCATAGGAATAGGCTATTTGTGCAAGATAAGTAGAGACAAGATGGATGACATGAAAGATTTAAGTCTGGGATTTTAGAGGCTCAGCTGAGCCACAGAGACTATTAGTTATAAGTGGATGTACCAAGCTGGCCAGAGAGGAGTATAAAGTACAGCATGATAAAGTTGGCAGAGCTGCGTGCTGCTTACTTTGTAAAGAATGATCTACAGGCAGTACTGCCATCTGCCAGACAAAGCTGAAGAACATAGAAGGAAAATTTCCTAATATTTTTATACTCTTGTTCATCTTCATGAATCATACCCTATAAAATTGGTTAGAGTATGATAAAATACAAGAAAGGACTCTGCTAGATGGGAATTGAAAAACTCTTGGTCATAGAAAAACCTGTATATAAGATTGATTTAATGATGATGATCTCACTACAGAATTATGAAAAACAGAGAATGTAGGATATAGATCATTCCCAGAAAACTCCAGCGGGCATCTCTGGAACATCAGTTGCGGTGACAGCACTTGGTTCACCCGAGCATTGGCCCCCATGGCTGCATTGTCAGTGAGGCAAATCCCAGATGGTCAAACTTCACATGAGGCAGACAATCATCAGTCAACTGTTAAACCATTTATCAAAACAGTCCATTAATTAATTTTACACAATAATATTTATAACATCTACAGTTGGAGCTTTCTAACAGCTCAACGTACAGACAGACATCGGTAACAAGTGGTGTCCCTCAGGGGTCCATATTGGGCTAGGTACTGTTCAGTATCTTAATGACATAGTTGGATCAAGTGCACCCTCAGCAAGTTTGCAAATGACACCAAGCTCAGGGATACAGTTGATAGTGAGAGGGAAGGGAGGCCATCCAGAGGGACCTTGTCAGGCTTGAGGAGTTCATCTATGCAAACCTCAGGAAGTTCAATGATGCCAAGTGCAAGGTCCTGCACCTGGGACAGGGCAGTCCCTCGCATCAACACAAACTGGGGGTGAAGGGAACAAGAGCAGCCCTGCAGAGAAGTTGGGGATACTATTGGACAAAAATTGTACATATACACTTGCACCCCAGAAAGCAAATCATAGCCTGGACTGCATAAACACTCTAGGCATGTTTTTCCACACATCTTGCATTCTTTAGGCTGCCATGGGCCATAAGGTCTCTGAAACAACTCTTCTCATGAAATCAGCAGAGTAACCAGCAAGATTTAAGAGACAAATGAAAGAAGACCTAAACATTAATCACAAGTTTACGAATAGAATGAAATAAAAAAATGAAATGCAGCAAATGGAAGTTAATAAATTAAACAAGAACCAAGTTAGCAAAGAGTTTGAAGCTTAAAGCAGTTTGCAGTAATCACAGGAAACAGAAACCAGCCTTCCCAAAAGTTTAAGTCAGTAGTCAAAAAGGGATATGGGGTAGGACATTAGCATCTAAACGATGAAAAAACTAACATACTCCAATTTAGAGTGCATACATACTTCATATGAAAACTACAATAATATTTTTTATTGCGAGAAATTTATATGGTGATGAATGTGATGAAAAGAAAAAATGAGTATATGACTGATCAGTCTGGTGGAGGAAGAAAGCCATTATTTTTAAATAGTACGTAATGCTGTACACGTACCTATAGATATTCCTGTGAAATATGTATTGCCAAAATAAATAACTCTACTGTGAATAAAGACTTTCATTTTCCTAGGAGAAAGAAAACATGCCAAACAGATAAACCCATATGACCATTTGCAACGTACTTGCAGCCCAACTCAGCATCTAGACAATAATCATAATGTCTCAGGTTGGCACTCAAATCATTGCAGAGGATCCTGGAACCTGCTTGCTGAAAATAATAATACAACTTCTTTCCCCCTTTCACTCTTCTCTTTAGCAGTGTGGCACTCATGAAGCTGCCATTTGCTCCATTAGGATTCATTATTATGTACACAGAGCCTCCCACACAACGATATCGCTATTTGCCACCTCAAAGTAAGCTAATAGCATTTTCAAAATGCAATTAGAACCTTTCAGGAGAAAGCTCAAGCTGTGTTTGGATAATATGAATTTAACTCTCTACTACATATCACAGACAGGCACACCAAAGCTAATAAATTCTTCTCATGTCTTCAGATTATTAACACACCTACTGGCAATGTCAAGATGTTAGTTTAAAGAATTTCAAATATGAAAAAGTTCAATAATCTTGTTTACGACAGCTGACTGACAAAGCTAATTAACTTCCTGGAGAAGATTCTTCATAAATGAAGCAACTACTGTCTGAATATATTTCCAAGAAGAACAAAATATTTGTTTTGTCTTTCTTTTCCCTGGTATTCTCTCCTTTCTAGTCTTCTCCATTCCATCTAATCTTTGATAAAAAATTTCTTGCTGGTATGTGTATACTGCTCTTCCTGTGATTTGATGGTTTCTTATTTTCTGTGCCCTTTGTAGCTTCCTGATGGACACTTCCACCCCTCTCATCCAGACCTTTTTGTTAAAAGCTTTCTTTTCAGGCACTCTACACAGAGCATTTTCACATCTCTCCTTCTGTCCTGAGGGAGTTTCATGTTAGAGCATCTACAAGCTTTCCCCAGCTGTGAGGTTGCTGTTTCACAACATCCACCTGCCTCAGGTATTTTTCTTTTACAGACCTTCCACTACTCATCATTTTCAAAAGCACAGATCCTGTTTTTATCCAGTTCTAGTTACACAGAAGGAACACAGTACTTCAGGTTTTTTTTTCTTCTTAATGTGACTGGCAGAACACTACAATTTGGAGGAATTTTTATGCAGAGGAAGCTGACACTGATAGCTCAAGCTATTATTAGCCTTTATTTTAAGCAGGCACTACACAAGCACAGTGTACTGCTCTGCCAACATATCTCCATCTCGGCCTGAAAGACATTATTACGCCCATTAGATGGTGTCTCCTTAGTGAGCACAACCTAATTTATTATATTAAACAAAGTACCAGATTTTTGAGACGAACATGCAGTAGAACAAATTAAATTATCCATTGCATAATATTGATTAAAAATTAAGTGCAGTGACAGTACTAAGGTTAAAGATGTGCAATATCCAAATAAAACCACCTGCAACAAGAGGAAGAGTTGTTCCATGAAGGCAAACACAAGACCTTTATTCCTATCAGAAACTAACTCTGAAAGTAAGCATTTCTGTTTGAGCATTATAGGCAGAATAATAGCAGCAAGACCGCAAATACTTTTTTTTTAACTGATGCTAAATGATGCCTGTGATGCAGGCCACCAGCAGCAGATTAATTTTAATTGGAATTTTTCTTTTACTTCTGTCATCACAGTTCATTAAAATACTACAGATATTTTTAATACAAAGTAATTTATTGCCCAAATCTTTTTCTAACACAAACACAGCAGACTGAAAATATTACACACCTCATCATAAATATCAAAACAGATATATCATAAAATTACAAGCCAGACTTGCAGAAGCATCTGCAGAAATTCTAGTTTCAGTTGTCTGATTCTGGTCAGCCCTCTCAGAATGAGGAAAACCTAAGCAGCATCCATGGAGAGCAGATGTGTATTCTGTGTCTTCCTGCCTCATTTGCCCTGCCCTTTCCTTCACTGATAGGATATTCAGAAAAAGTTCAGGTTTTCACACTGAATCCTAACATCAAGCAAATGAGCCACGTTATGCCCATATTGCAGGACATCCTCCAGGAAGAGAGGTGGGATAAAAATAGTTGAGTGCTTGTCCCTTGCTGAGTCTCATCTCACCTTGATCATTTCCCTTTGGGAGGAACAACTTTTATCTTATCACTTCTTCCTTCCTAGCTTTGTTGAGGAAGATGCTCACTGTCTTCAAAAGGTCTGCAATTTCCATCTTTTAAATTAGAGGATGGACAAATATTAATAGCTTACAGGAGGCTAAATGAGACAAAAACCAACTTGTATCGCTGCAAAACTGAGAACCGAGTTATTACCATTGTCCTTCCCAGTTTTGCCCTCCTGAAAAGTCAGAGATATTGACATTTGAATTTCTACTTAGCCTCAAAACTTGAATTCATGGAAAGTGTCAATTTTGAATCAAATATTCTGTACCATTTCAATCAAAAATTAGACAGGAATTCACGTTTTTCTTTCTGTTGCCACATAGGGCAGATCTGAAAACAATTCTTTAACAGACTAGCAGGGCATTAGATTTTGGGAACATAAAATCACATGAACACATGTTTAAGTATGCATATATTATTAAAGGATAATCAGTAAATAACTCTCAGTAATGAGTATATCAGTATCGAGTCAAAGAATCCAGCTATAGATGAGTCATTTTTTCCCATCTCTCTTTTCAACTCACTGATTGTGCTTTTCTTTTAAGGCCTATGCTAGCTAATTAGGGAATATCAGTAATCTATTTTTAATATGTACCATCTTCTTTTTAGTGCAGCCTTAAGATAGACTTTTATCTTTACTGCTGTGCACAGATCATCTGAAAATATAAGTTCTCTACTACATGACAACTCATAATGAGCCTTAATGAAGCTTGGGAACAGCTGTTAAAAACTCCAGTTGAATAGGTTTGCCCAAGCAGCAGCAGCTTAGGATGCTTTTTCTCTTATAGCACTGTTGAGTCATCTGCTCACCATATATATAATGAGAAAAATCAAAACTGAAACACTAAAGCAGCTTAATCCGTTTTCCTTAGACATTTTATTTTAATCAGAGTTTTAATAAGTACATTAGGAACCATCATCTTTTAAGCCTTTCACCTTTTTAATTATATTCCTGCTCTGAACATCAGCAAAAGCAAATGTTATTATGCAAATTTTGCTCTGAATTCCTGTCCTTACCAAGAGCATAAGAAACAGAGTTCAAACTCCATTTTTAATTATACTACAGATAAATGAGCTGCAAATTATTAGAAATTACAATAATCTCTCAAGATTTTACATGTTATCTAGACTAAAAGTCAAAATATGATGTATTTTGGGTAGGATGGAGAATTGAAAGAACTATGAAGGTTAAACAAAATCAAAACAAATTCTGTTACTTCATAATGTTTGTCTCCTGTTTATTGACCTTCCATTGCTTAGACATTAAGCTACACAACATACAGGACACTCCAGGGTTTTTTGTACTGTTTTTCTGATTACAAGGTCACATAGGTTCCCTTCAGTCCTTTTTGAAACTTAATTTGCCAGTCATTCAATCAGAATTCACAGGAGCAGGTCACTTTCATGTACCAACTGCAAAGCACTACTTCATGAAACCACTGAGTTCTTTTCCTGCAGTATCCTACTCATCTGGTTTTGTTCCACTAACACTTAGAGGCCTGATTCCTACTCTACTAGGCACAGAACAGCTGCAGCAAAGAGATAGCATAGTTCAAAAGCACATTGCTTAAGTCTAGAGCCAATGGATGAATAAGAACTAGGATGACAGGAGAAGGAGATGGATTATTGCACTGAACCTGATAAGCAGAATCTACAGAACACCTGATAAACATTTTCTCCTTCCCTCAAATAATGTTTCCCAATGAAAGTTCAAAAAGTGAACCCCATGTGCCATTGCCAACACTCTGAATTATTTTCAACCTAATAGTCAAAAACTAGCCATAGACATTGGGAATTGGATTTTTAGTTAGTTTATAGTTTCTGAACTTGGAATAATTCATTATTAACTTTATCAGCTGCTCTGTAGGGAA
>NW_009952533.1:2847437-2873937 GCF_000747805.2 Chaetura pelagica | reverse complement strand
GAAACACAAAGAAATAGAACATTTTTAATAGATCTGTATATGATGAGCAACAGCAAATCTGCCGATGTCCTGGTCCAGTGAAGTTTTACTATTTACTGCAGTAGCACCAGAATTATTTTCTTCACTGATTCTGTACGATGCAACTGCCTTGCACAAAGGCTTGGAACTGTTTGCTTGTAGAAAGACTTGTTTGCTGAATTTTTCAGAGTTCCAGTCTCATGGTTCATTAAGCTAGTGATGCCAACATTTCATTTTCATGATTGTTTGCTTTGGAGGGTACTACACAATTACCACAACATGACTGAAAAATAACAAATATATAACTGGAAAAAACAGACTTGCACAACTTATACCTGAAGATGGCAGCTTATTCAGTGACTTCCTTTCCAAATTGTGACTGTACCAGCAACACTGCTATTCTTAGATCACTACATACAAATAAAACTATTCATTGTATCTAATAAATGTGAAACAGAAAATTGAAGACTAAGGCCACGATACTTAGTTATAAAGACCTTACCTGAAGTAGCCGCATTGAAAGGAATGTCAAGCATCCTCATAAGAATCTGATGCAGAACAGTGTGAAATTGGCAAGGGGTTATGCACCAGAGTCTTTTGCATAACGCAGAAATCTTCAGAAGGGAAGAGTAAAAATAGAACAAGGCTGGGGTTTTTGAGGCAGCCACTTTCTCTGAAATGGCCCTCATAGGTCACGGTATCCACATTTGGTTAGCAAACTTGCTCCCAACAGACACAGAATAAAGGGAGGATGGTGGCACTGTATAATTCAGAAGTTGTATAAGTAAAATTAGCAAACATTATAGGTAGCAACAGAAACCATACATGTGAAAATAGCACAGAGGCAAATTGTGTACCACCACTTACTAGGGACATATTATAGTTTCAGTGATCTACAAATAGGTCTTTCTACACATGAGAAATGCCTATGAAAAAATACACTACACAATTTGGAGAAGAGAAAAAGCTGTTTTAGGAGAAATTATTTCTAAAATTCCCCTATTTCACCTAGTAATATACCTAGATTCAAGAAAGGGGGCTTTATCAAGTCTATCAGGTCATTCATCTAAGATGATGCATGGTGTCTTTGAGCATTATTCCCAAATAAGACAGTCTCTCTAAAGAAAACTCCCCCTCTTGCATCAGAAGAAAAAAAGCAGCAGTAACCTGCTGGCTCACAGCCTACTTTGCACAACTGTTATCTTCTTTCTTCACTCAAGTAGAAAAGACTTTGGATACCCTGATATATCAGTTGTGGGGGAAGGAAGGATGAGAGGGAAGCTTGGAAGAGAACAATGGAATAAAGAAAGATTTATTTTTTTATTTTTACACATGACTGCAGAAGTGGTATTCTGGCAGATTCCCAAATGAACTGACCATTCAGCAGAGAGTCAGGGACCTGGCTGAACAGGAAATGTCTTCTTAAATAATATGTTAAATATCCCTCGTCCCTTTCTCTGTAAACTTACATACTATAAGAAAGAACAGCAAGGAGAGCTCACCACAACACACAAGATAATTTCAGTTACTTCCCAGAGCCAGCCTTCACATAACCAGAATGCCATAACAACACATAATAGATGAGCTAATAAAATTACATCTTAGTTGCACCTCACTCCTGGAATCTTGCCTCTGTGTAGTACCTGGACAAGGTGTTATTTAAGCTGAAACTGAAACTACAGGCAGATGTGGATACATAATATTTTTCTCCACAAACACATAGCTCTTCAACTTCTCTCTCAAGGGTTTAAATTATCAGCTATTGTAAACATAAACTGCCATGAAATGTTAAGTCAAACAGGGAGAATGAAAGTCTAGTTCTAGTAATTGAGTCTCCCTAATGAAGTTACTGTGAAGAACTCTGAGACGCACATTCCATTTTAATTTCTCTAAATGTGAATAGTCAAGTTCAGCCTTCAGAATAAACAAAACATGATTACTTTATCAAAGGACAGTGAAAGTTGACTTTCAGGAAAAAAAATCGAGAAACGAGTAGCAGGCAATCATTTGCTCAAAGAGATTCTTTTCTCTTGTAAACAGTCTTAATAAAGCAGATTTTTAGTCTGGTGCTGTAAGGGAAGCAAAGGCAGCATGCTAGCCCATTTGCCACCAAATTCAGAACCCATTCATAAAATTCAGCTGAAATATGAAAACAAGGTATTCTGACACAATACTCCAAGTTACCTGAAAATTGGCTACTGAACAAAGAATAGATACCCCAGTTACTACATCCACTAAGGGTATACCTTTCCACAGACTGCAGCCAGTGAAGTCTCCAGCTTGTTAGCTACACATATGCAACTTCAAAATATCAAGCTTAGGCAACAGCACTCACCTCAGACACATTGCTAAGGGACACTGAAAGGAAGGTAGGTGAGGTAAAGAGGGGAAGACAGTATAATGGAAGAAAAAGGCAGACATTTGGGGGCTTAGAAGGCACAAAGCAAACTGGGATTTTATTGGAGTTCTAATTTAATTCATCTTCTCATTCAAAACTGTTCTACAAATAAGTTAAATTCAGTCTTGCATAGTCTCTTCAGACTGTTCAGTGTTTTAAAAGAACTATTGTCTGTTCTAGCACTTGTCACAGATATTCACAGCATCACAAAACCACTCTGATTGAAAAAGACCTTTAAAATGATCCAGCCCAACTATTAACCCTACTCTACCAAGTCCAGCACTAAACCATATCCCCAAGTACATCTTAACTACCTTTTAAAACACATCCAGGGATGGTGACTCAACCACCTCCCTGGGCAGCATGCTCCTAAGTCCCTTTCAGTGATTAAGTTCTTCCTCATATCTAGTCTAAACCTCCCCTGGTGCAGCTTAAGGCCATTTCCTCTTGTTCTATCACCAGTTACTTGTGAGAAGAAATCAGTACCTGCCTCTTTACAATATCCTGTCAGGTGGAGGGCAATGAGGTCTCCCTTCAGTCTCCTTTTCTTCAAACTAAATAGCCCCAGTTCCCTCATCCACTCCTCAGACTTGTTCTCAAGGCCCTTCACCAGCTTTGTTGCCCTTCTTTGGACACACTCCAGCACCTTGATGTCTTTCTTGTACCAAGGTGCCCAAAACTACATACAGTATTTGAGGTGTGGCCTCACCAATGCTGAGTACAAAAGGACAATCACCTCCTTGGTCCTCCTTGCCTGATTATCCATGCCATGTATGTTACTTCAGACTTGGGCTCCCTTTTGGTGTGAACTGCTCCTCCAAAAACCAAAACTTGATTATCTAGGGATCATTCATTCCATGAATGGCTCTTCTCATTCAACGCTGGCAAGATCACAGAGGGTTTGATTCTCTGTACCCAACAAGGCCTCCAACACAACCCCAGCTGGCACAGTGACCTCAGATTTCCTCCTGAACATTCATGTCACAAAACAATGTTGTGGGAGAATGCAATATATGTACTTGGAACTTAAAATTATTTTTTTTTTTTTTTCTATCTTGGTAACCACACATGACCCAGAACAGACCCGAATAAAAGCTGTGCAATGTGCACGGATCTCGTCCAGCATAGAAATAGTTCATACTGAACAGCATGAACTTAAGCCACCCTGAAGCACTGAAGTCCAAAATCAGACATTGGTCCCGAGTTAGTAGAGGTTCACACACACATATTGTACTACATAGAGTCCACAAACATCCATTTCCCTGGTCCATGTAAACTGAAGACTTCATATGGCAGAGCACCATCTTGTAGCTTGCACAAAGAGAAAATAATGCTGTAATTTAAATCTTTGCACTTCAGTTCTAGACCTGTAGCAAACAGAATTTTGAAAGTCATATTGTACATGCAAGGCAAGATCCTGCTCCATGAAGTCCACTGGAGCTTTGCCATCTATTTCCCAGGTGACAGGGCTTCTCATTCATTATCCAGGTTTTTGTCACCTATTATTAACTGTGCATTAAGCAGTTACCCCAGGGAAAACAGAAACAAATTTCAGAGTAAAAAAATTAACTTAGTTTTCTAGTCCTTGATAGGGAAGCAAGTGAAAACAACCAGCTACTAAGTAAAACTTGAGATTCACCAAAAAAGAGTAAGGGTAGAAGCCTAAAATAAAACAAACAGGAAAATTCATTGCCTAAATGGCAATATAAAAGTAATCCTATAAGTCTCTAGCATATCACCCCATCTGATCCAAAAACAGCTATCCAGCTTCTGTCAGATTATGTCAGACAACAGACACCCATCTTTAAAAATGCAGCATGGACTGCCAAGTGAAAATAGGCTGCAAGTATCAATCACTTGATCTGGCACAGGAAAGCATCCTCCAGCCCCCAAAAACCAACAGTCTTGCTTGAAAAACTGTACACTTGGAGCTACTGCACCAGGGAGTAATAGAGTATTTTTTCATTATAGATTTCAGTTCATCACCTGTAGATACTGCAATTATTTTATCCATATGTTGTACAAAGATTAATAATGCAATTAAAAGCTTTTCAGAATGCTTTAATATCTGTGCTACCTATTTAGTGAGCCACTTCAGCATGCCTATAGACACTGTCAAGCTAGCTTTGTGCCATGGGTGCTTTTCAAAAAGGAACAAAAAAGTGTTATAGCAAATATTTTTGCTGTACTTCTACAGAAGTTATTCCATATCCTGTGGTCAGTGCACAATAGCCAAGTGTAGCCAAGTTAAATCACCATGATGGCTGGTTACAATATAATTAATAGGGAAATATTTCTACATTTTCACTATTAATTTAGAAGAATGGTTCCAAATCATATGCTTTCCAGTGTAAGTTACCTTTAAAACTTACATTTCCTGGAATTTGGTGTCCTGCTTAGGTTTTTTTGGGTTTTATTTTTGGTTTTGTTTGTTGTGTTGTTGGTTTTTTTTCTCTCCACAAAGCAACAGTATTGTACTTGGTATTACAAACAAAGAAAAATGCCTACTCCTGATGTGTTTCATGCTGAAAAAACGTACCACACAGTCTTACTCTTACAACATTGCTTAGTTTTCAGTACAGAAGAAAATATCTTGACTTGCATGGTATAATGAGTTATCTCAACAGCCATTTAGAAATTAATTACCAAAATCATTTCATGAGTACAAAAACTACACTGAACATTCAGTGCTGAATATTTATCAGCATACCCAAAGACAGATGGAAGGTATAGTATCTTCCTTTCTTTGCTTAAGTAGTATACAAGTTCTAACATATGACTTCATCACCCTGCTACATGGGGAAAGGGTGGGGTTGTTCAGCCAGTTTTCTTTACAGAAGAAGGCTTATTCTTATATGTTGCCAGTGCTCTTTTTTAAATAAAATGATTAAAAAAAAAAAAAGTTTTAACTATCTGTCCTTTCTGCAGCTTGAAAACAACCAAATTACAGGTTAAGTACCTGGCAGACTGGCCACATCATACCTGTGTTCCTGCACAGCTCTTTGATGCTTAGCATCTGTGCAAGCTGATTTAAGTGCTCCCTAAGGTACGGATCCTGAAAAGAGAGTGCTCACTCTTGCACCTGTGAACCAGCCCAGTGGGGCCACACACAAATGAAGAAGCCAAGGCTACCTTATTGACACACATATAGAGATGCAAGTACATACAGATAGCAAATACTTGAGAATAAAAATATCTGTGCTACATAGTTCTTTCAGGCTAAATTACAGTTATGTCCCTGAAGTACCTGACATTCACTGCATTTTGTAATCTTCCTATGTCCCAATACTAGTCTATATTCATCCACCTTTCAGAATCACTGACCACTGTTTCATGGGTTTTGTACATGTACAATTAAAAATAATTGAGTTATTTTTAGCCATTAATGTCCTCAGCTACTTCTGGGCAAAAGACTCCTCTAATGGCAGCTTTGGGTTTGTGAAGTTTTCCTCTTTTGGGTATTTTAATTAAGTAATTTCAGAAACTATTGCTAGTGTATTCCTGGGCTAACATCAGTCTTACTTCTTGTATCACTTATGAAACATTTTATGTAAACAGTTCCCCTTAAAGAATGTATTGTCTAAACACAGATATGGCCATTTTTCTCTTCTGACTCAGAAGATGTCATTGAAATAACCAGAGTCTCCTGAAACTGAAGGAATATTGATAAAAAGCAACCTGAACCCTGTTGAGATGCCCAGGATTTCCTAAAATAGAACAGTTGGACTTCAAACCTCCAAAACATTGAGCAAATTTTCCCTAGGGGAAGAATGAAAAAAAATAAAAGAAGTCTTGGCAACTGAACCTGGTTCTGTGTCCTTCATTAACTGTGTTACAGCAGTTATATGCCCCCAAACCCCTACAATGTCCTCAATGCAAATAATGCAGGTTTGCCTTAAAATAATGAGCCAACTTGAACCTAGGTGCAGTTGCAGGGAATCAATTAGAGCTCAGTCAATGCTAAATACGACCCACTGTACACCACTGACTTAGAACAGGCTATTTTATGGGCAATAGCTGCTGATACTATGCTGACACTTAGCCAAGCAACCAACTTGGCAGAAATTGAAATGGTCTTTAATCACAATTTCAGTTAAATTACATCCTTCAGCAAAACATGCTCATGACAAACAATAAACTGACAGACATTAGCCTCACCAATTCAAGGTACAGCTACTCAGAGTTGGTGCCAAGTAAGTAAACTCATTTGACTAAAACATATGGCCCAATAATGAGCATTTTCCTTGAGTGGAGGTATGTTGCCTTATACAGACATAACATACAAAATAACATGGCTTTTCTAGAATAGGTCTTTTCTTCCAGCCATAAATGTCAATAATCTGAGTTTAACAGAAAGCATTTTTATAACTAAGTTTCATCTTTTTTTTGTGATGGAGCATGTTCAGTCAAACATTGCCAGTTCTCTTTGCAAACTGTAGATTCTTAAGGCACAATTAAAAGCAACAGTATGGGGATAAAGAGATCAGCAAAGATCAAAACAGCGATCCCTCTATTATTTTCAGTAAAGTAGATACTAAAAAGGGATGAAAAAGAGCAGGTAATTTGGGCCTGTACCACTAAACAATAATAAAAAGCATTTGCTTAATTGTATCACTAGCTTAGTAGAGATCAACAGTATTGCACAAGTACTTAAAACTAAGCATCTACTGAGCTGCTTTGTGATTCTAGGTGTTGGTAAGCACATTCCAAAGGCCTTTTAAATTTAATGTCTGTTTCTATCATGTAAGTGACACTAGTCAAAAAGGATGCGATAAACACAGCAAACCAAATCTTTTAACTTCACCAACTTTTAAAAAACTTTACAAGTGAAAGCTTTTCAGTTATCTTTCACCTGTTAATCAGCAGACACAAGGTCTCTGAAGTGTGATTACAATTTAATTTCTCTGGGTAGCATCCAGCTAACGGAAAAATATCTGTTCAAAGCAATCTTATTCAAAGGACAAAGAACCCTATATTTGAGTAGCAACACAGAAAATCCTTTTTCTTTTCTTTAAGAGAAAGTTCTGTCTTGCAGCTGGACACTTTACTTTGTCAGCTCTGATTTCTCAGGCTACAGTTGCCAGACATCCTTCAGTTCCTCAAATGCTTGAGGCTCTATGAGGCAAGATTGTAAAAACTATGGGTACAGAATAATGTCTTAAATTCTGGAAGCAGTAATAGGTCTATGGCAAGGCATTCCCTACTGTACTGCTGTGAAAGCATGTTTCAATAAGTTGCTGCAAGTTGTTATTAGAGCTCTCTTCATAAATGTCATGAGCAGAGATACAAAAGTGATGAGTTATTTAACTTAAAAATAAATGACATGAAATAGAATTTACTTGTTGTTATTGGCTTTTATCTAGAACAGTGGCAGATAAAATAGTCATTTATGTGATTTAGACACCTAGCCACCTCATTTTTGCACTACGTGCTCCAAGAAAAGGCAAATAATTATATGCAATGTTAACATTTTATATTCAGCAGAGCTGCAGTATGACATCTCAATCTGTTGAGAGCTATCATACAGTTACCACTGTAGGCCACTTTAAAATTACCTCCTTTCTTTCATAATGTCATGTGGGGAGGGAGACACACTGGCCTCTTTTTAAGGTCTTGCACCTCCTCTCTCTAAAGCCCTCTGCTGAATAGAAGCATCTGCCAGTCTGCAGATTTCATTGTCATCTACTTTCAACATACAAATTTCCCGAGACATAAGTGGATAGATTTATTTTTTTTTTAAGCTACTTTATACTTCAACAGAGATACCCAAGTAGGAGCAAACCTAGACACTTTCAAGCTACTATCAAATGTAAAACTCCCTACAAGGTTCTGTTTCCTTCATGCTAACTTAATAGGCTTTTCTCTTTCCAAAGAATTCTTAACACATTAGAGTGATGTGTTATAGTAAGTCAATTAAAATCAAAGGATGGCCTTAGAGAAACAGACCTGCTAACCAGACTCGAAGCAGACTAGATTTTTCCTAATATTAATGACCAGCTGTGAATATTCTTCACATATTTTCTTGACATTTACTTCTCTTTTGATTTAACACCATGCAATCAGCTAGGCAGCATCAAGACGATAACTTCGAACATATGGCATTCATTTAGAAATTAAGGGACATCTTTCTCATTCTACCTTGCTTAGCTTATGTTCTTTCAGCATACTCTGAATTAAATTAAGACCTCAACATTTTTTGAAGTGCAAAAATAAAATCCTCTGGAAGAGGTAACTTGATGAAAATACCATAGGTCAATATATTAGCCTATTTCTCTCAAGCAAAGGCTGTGAAGTTTTTAAGTTTCATAAGGCGAGACAAATGAACAATCAGCGGAACTACAGGGGAAGTAAGTAGCTGAAAAGCAGAGCTTTCAGTGTCAGCTAATAAACACTAAGCTAACGAAATTTAAATAGAAGGGGAATTACATTTTTTAAGATACACATAGATATATATATATTCCAAGTAAAATCTGACAGCAAAATAATCTTGACAGACCACCATACTGCTAGACCAGGGCATTTCTCATTCACAGAAGTTCATTTGTGACCTTATCACCAGAAACTCACGAAAGATTGTAATTAATTCTTGACAGTACCTTCCACAGCAAGATATGTTAACCCATCACTGGATTATTATTTCACTTGCAGGAACTTTGAAAACATTATTCTGCAGTATTAAACATCCCTAAATGAAAGAAAAAGCAGATAGAAGACAACATGAGCACATGTGAAAATCATATTCTCAGTATGCAGAAGCTGGCTTATTTCTAGTCTTTCTGTAGGAATACAGCAGGGCACTGAGGGCCTCAATACTCCTTAAGGTGTCACGTATTTAAGAGCTGTCAGACTGCCAAAAAATATCATTTTTGGCAGCAGCTGTGCACGCTGTCATCATCTACTTTCACAAAACACAAGAAAACAATGGCAAGCTGACTTGTTGGCTTTGTTAATAACAGATTATTGCAGGGGACATACAAATGGGAGAATGTTTCTCTATGACAACTGGAGAGAAAAGCATGAGAAAAAACCCTCAACAGGTAATCCACTACCTGGTTTTTAAAAGTCACCGTGCTGCAAAATAGATTTTAAAAATCTCATTTCTATATTGCAGAAAGGAAATAAATTATTAGTATACTTTATTAGCTGTTTTAGAGTTATGGGTTGTTAAGAGAACAAGATGCACAGTACAATTGACTAGCAGCACAACTGTTTATCTTTTCAGTCACAAAAGAATGTTAGGTAGTATTGAATCCAATATGTAATTTACAATTCAGCAGACGTCTATGGCAATATAAGCCCAGGAAAATAGATTGTAGTGCCAAGAATTCACTGACAACTACTGACACTTTCTCATTTACTGTCTGCACGCTCTGGAACTCACAAAGTCTTAAAGACTTTTTTAACTAACGATCAGCATCTTTGATCTCCAGAAAATTACTATGGCATGTGTAGAAATGAGATTCATAAGAATCCTTACTCTCTTGGCAGAGAAATTAATTTAGTGATTGTATTTCCTACTTAAGGAAAAAAAGGAAAAAATACCCAACAAAACAAAAAACCACACACACAACAAAAGTATGGACAAAATTTCAACAAAATAGATCAGTCCAAGTAATCATCATCCATATGCAAAAAAGCATGAAAGATTTTTTCCAGAAGACAAAAGAGTTCCATGAATTCATTTGCAATCTGCCATATGTATTCATTGCAGTATCGTGCACTATGAATTATTCTTTTGTAATCTCTAAGATCATTTGTCACTCATTTAGGTCACAAGCCTTATGAAAGTGACAAATCTTCTCTGCTAAATAACTAAGTACTATTGATGGTACTTAAAACATTTATTTCAGCATGAGTTGTTTAAGCAGAGAAAACAAGAAGACCGCTTCACTGGGTTAAAACTGGGTCCATGTTTCAAATTTTGCAGTCTTGGAGGAAAGACCTCATCTTCACACATGGCATCACTCTCTATTAACATCATGGTTTCAATATTCCATCACATTAACCAACAAGGAGCAGATATCTTCAAGTATCTGCATTCACAAGATCGGCTCACTCCTCAGTACAAAATACGGAAAACATTAAGGCTTTCTGTGAGATACTTTGAGTCATAAAATAATTTTCTTGTGAAATACTCTCTCTTCATTTACTTAACTATAGAACAGTCACAGTACGAGCCGTTACAAGCTCCTCATTTCACTTAAGTCTTCACAAGTATCTGGGTCTTTCCTGGAACCCAGAAGAGCCAGACCACCTGCACATATTTCCCACACTAGAAGTTCTCTCATACACAGCAGTATTAGAGACTTCAGATGAAATACTAGCAAACTGAAGTTCTATTCAGTTGCACAACAAACTTCTTGAGCAAGCTTTACCAAAGGCTGCTTTACATACACTACCAAAGACACTATAATCCCTTATTCAGCAAGTAATTTCTACAATACGTATACTGTTCTATTACGAGAAACCTTAGAGCCATCACTACTAAAACCTCCTCAAAGAAAGCAAAAGGAGAAGGGGAGAAAAGGACTAAAATTGGTCCCTAAAGCAGCAATGACTATCACTGTTCTACCGGAATAACAATTAGCACTTATGCTTCACAAATTCTAAGACACTTTTCTGTTGCATTACAGTGACTAAAAGGCTCTGAACATGAAAAAAAGCTTTTAGCATTTTTTCCTACTGAATCAAGTGCTACCTAAGTAAACACCAAAAGCCTGGTTATTTTAAATTAAACACCTAAACAATTAAACTAGAAAAGGGTAACCTGGAACAGTGGCAAGCTTCGTTAAAATATTGTTCATTTTTACAAAAAGAAAACCAACAGTCTTTACAGTACTACCAGTATGTCTCCACTGCTCGGCTGGTCATCACAGCATGATTTTGGACACCATAAGCTTACCAAAGACTGGAAAATCAAGTTATTAAACACACCACTTCTTAACCAAGAATGAAAAACCACTATATCTCTAAATCAACAGTAATAAGAGGAACGAGCACAAAGCTACCCAACTCCACCTCCAGAGAAAACATACCTTCACTATCAGATGGTCTGGAGCTCAACAGATCTGCAGCATTTTTCACTGTGAAAACTACCAAAAGAGCTCTGTTGCACAGAATACCCTTTAGGCTTTTACAAACATGCCTCCTTCCCCTAGATACAAAAGCAAAATTTCAAAACACAGAGGAGGAAAACTAAAATAAAAGAAACTCCCCAGCCTTTCTTCCTTATATGCAATCACTAAGAGCACCTGGTGGCCTCCCTTATATCAGGGGCACTCATGAATTTCACCTGAATGCCATTTCTATCCCACTAGAGCACTAAGCTATTAATTGTTGTATGAAATAAGTTATTTGCTTGAAACTAGGATGTAGTCTATTCTTCCCTTGCTAAATTTAATGTATAGAATGTGTTCTATCAAAGGCAGGCACTTAAATTTTGAGATAGTTTAGATAATAAGATAATATTTAAAGAACAGAAAAGAAGGATAGTTTTCTGAGTAACAGAATAAAGACTAAATATGTAGCAAGTTTTCAGGAAGCTCTTTGTTCTGGTAATTTCTCTTTGTGTGAGGCAAGCATAGGACCACTGGATGGTATTTAGTGTTACTGTGCTGGGATGTTACCTGCAGTTCTTTTAATAACAGCCTTTTTTATTCCATGTAAAGTAAACAAGCTCAGTGCCTCAGTCTTATTTGGCATTATTAATTAGAATTAAATGATAGATGCATTTGCTAGCCTCCAAAATCTTCCTCCTTTCATAATTTTTGTGTTCTTTCCTTCTTTTTGGGAGTTGTATTACCCAAGTATGTGCCCCTTCTCCTGCTGCTGCTGTCATTAAACTTCACATCTTAGTCCCTGAGTGCAGCAGAGCTCTAAGCATGCCAAGGACCCTCTGTAGGCAGACTTAATGTAATCAATTAAGTATTATAGCATTGCTAATCAGTTTCCTACAGGTTTAAGTATGCCATTATAAGCTCCAGATAAACCAAAGCTCACCCATAGTGGCCATGATTTTTTCTAGAAGAAACTAGTTGGGAGAGTTTGTAAGATTTAACTTGGAGCATATCTATACCATACATAGAATCACAGAATGTATTGGGCTGGAAGGGACCTCTAAAGATCATCTAGTCCAAAACTCCTACAATAAGCAGGGACATTTCACATTAGAACAGATTACTCAGAGCCCCATTTGTTACAGTTACAGCCATTGACAACCTAGTAATATAACAAGTGTGCTATTAACAAAAATACATAAATAACTGTTGATCAAAGTCCCAACATTAACATTACTGTGATTTTAACCCTACAATCCTGATACTTCATCAAAAGGATATGACAGTTGCCTTTGCCTCTTCCCCTTTCTTAGAGCAAGCAACACTGCAGATTTCAGAGCCAAATGTCCCACAGTAAGTTGACTGAACCTTTTGAATATACAATATCTAGAGACTGCAATCTATAACAACTTCCTTAAGAGGAGGTCTGGTCTATAGCCCAGTTAACACATTCAAGAACTCAACATGGCCAAGCCCTCCCTCTTCTAAGGAAATACCATCTCACAGGTATGAGGGCAGCTCTCTTCTCCAATTATTAAATGCAAAACAGTTAGAGAACAGATTATTTAATTGCACCCAACAGTGAAAACATAGTACAGATGCTTCTGCTAGAGTAACCAAACATCCTGCAACCCTCTTTGCTATTATTTTAAGGAACGTTTCCAAATAAAGCCATTAAAACAATCCACTCTGAAAACAGTGAATTGACATGAAAAAAATTAAAAGAAACCTACATTCTTTCTTGCATTTTGGTTTATGTCACTCTTCACCAGAATTGTATAAGATCTTAAAGAAGGTCCCTAGAACCCTATTAAACAGACCACAACGGATTTAATCCATTATGTATTGCTCAGGACTTCTTTCACAGAGGTGAAACCTGAAAACTGAGGCACTTGAACCTCGCTTTACAAAGAATTCCCTGCAGTGGCTCCTGCAGTCACCCAGGAGGCCTTACGGAAGAGAATTCTAATTAAGGGACTAACATGGTTAGATAGATAACCTGAGGTATCTGCTTCAAAAAACACCATTCCCCTAAGAGCTTGGTTTGGAAACCTGCTCACAGAGATTTGCTTTCAATCTGCCCTAAAAAACACCCTTAGCCCCTTTTGCAGTTGGAAGGAGGTCACTAAGAAGGATTGTTATTAATCATTCTCTTCCATGAGACACTGCCAACATCACTACAGCTATTCATTTGCTCACAAATTTCATATTCATTATAGAACTTTTATTCTTCAGTACAGCTAGGAAAGAATTACTCTGCTTGAGATCAGTGTAATTACAGAGAACCTGGCAGGTTTGGTATCCTTTTCTTTCCTGTTAAATCACGATTAGCCTCAAGTTGGACAATCATGATTTGGCAATGTAATATCATCAAAACCCACCTTTATAGAGGTCTGGTAGAACTCCTGCAACCGAGCACTTATCAGATTGCTGAATTGGTGCACTCCTACCAACTAGCTTAATTTCTGCAGGCCACAGTGCCAGTTCTCTCCTTGGCTTGCCCAGCACTCTTCTTGTGCACGAGCCATCTCTGCCTGCCATCTGTTTGTGTAAATGAGATTTTGCAGCACAACTCCCAGACGCTGCATATTCAAACCTGATCTTTCAGACTCATCAACAAGGACATCCTCTTCTGCTGCTGTGCTTTGGGTTATCAATTAATCATTTCAAAGATATATGACAGCTGAATCAAAGAGTACACAAACCTTGCAAAGGTTTCCAAAAAACATACACTGTGCTTTAAGTAGTACAAGAGAAAGATAAAGCAAGAAAACCCTCCCATGTATCTCGTATTTAATATATGCTGGTAAGTAATACAAAAAATCTAAAAGTAACTTTATCCAGAAGGCATTTATCTACCTAACTTCTACAATCAACAGGGTTCAGGTACATACGTGACCGTGAGAATGCAAACTTCTTATAAGGCATCTAATTTATTTACTTTTTCACATTGGCTTTAAGTCACTTATAAAAACAGGACTTAAGTAAATTGTTATTACTGGATTCATTATGTAGTGAAAGCCTGTAGAAGTTAAGTCTAGCCTACAAAGGCAGTTTTTACATTGATTCTTACTGAGTCAATGAGAGTCAGGAGCCTGTGTGACTTAACGTAGGAGACCCTAAATACGTTTTAAATGCCTGCATTTTCAGAAGTTATTAAATAGAAATTTGCCATTTTTGAAGCTTAGACAGAGTTTGTTAGAATAAATTCTGAGACCCTTCATGCAACAGAAATGCCTCCATTTATTCCATGGCAGTGCAGAGTCACCTTTGGGTATTGCAAAAAGAAGGAAAGACTGATGCATTTCATTAAATATCTTACACTATTTATTTTGTCTGGAGCTTTTGCAGCTCAAGACTCTATTATATTGACAGCCTGAATATGTTAGACTGTTAGACTAATACCCAACAAAACTGTTTCAGAAGTTTAAAACCTCACCCTTGCCATTGCACAAAAGTTGAAAGTCACAGTATTATCTGCACTCTGGAAATTGTTTCAGTAATGATTAAGATTACTTGAAATGAGAATTTGAACAGAATAATAATTTTGCGGCATTCTAAAGAGTACATCAAGATGAAAGCTGCTGCAACACAGGGTAACATTTTCATCAGAAAGTTGTATTTAATGGACTCAGGTCTGAAATATTGAAATTGTATGAGATACCCTACTTTCACATTATTTCATGACATCATACCTAAACATTTCCCTTGAGTTGATGAATCTTATAGAATTACTGTCAAACTGTATTTGGCTGAGAGATCTGTTTATATGAAACTGATTCATAGTTTTGCTGCTAAGTAAAAAGATAAATCCATCTGCTGTCTTTCATCTCACCTTTTTATGAAAGCTTGCAAGATGAAGCCTGTAGCAATTTTATTTTTTTTTATCTTTCTTTGGCTGTTACATTTTCAAATATCAAACGACATTTTTTCAGCACAGCCCACTGAAGCTCCTTTCCACTGAGGTTATAAAACATCATTAATTCTTATATCTAAAACCTACACATGCAAGATGGTCACATATTTAAATGCACATCAGCCTCCTGCTTCACACAAAGGTTGCAGTGCAAGAAATGCCATGAACAGGTTCTTACTCTGAGCGACTTTAACTTCATTCCAAAGAGCCTATTACTTAGAGCCAAAGAAGAAGGGCAGGATATTTAACTTCCTTAACATTCAATATTTTAAGTCTGTTTAATATTTAGGGGCTTGGCTTCCTCTATTGACATGCTTTTCAAATTCTAGACTGGTAAAGCCTACAAGTTAATGTTAAATACACTCCACAGGGAGAGATAGGTGACTGTGTTGTTTCAGTACAGCGTGGAGCCACATGTGGGAAACTGAAAAGGGATTCTAATGAGATGCCTGAAGCCATCTGCATCTGCAACAGTCTCAGATTAAGGACTAAAATAAAACTAAACTTGAAAAGTTCATATGATTAGAGGACAAGATCTTTGCTTAGAACAGGAGTGGGCACACCGAGGCTACTCAGAAGCAGAGCAGCCTTCCAGCTCTGCTAACTACCCTGTTGCTCAGTCTGACAAGTCCTGCCAGCATTTACGGATCACAAAACAACATCACTGCTCATGGATGCTCCATCTTTCCATGACAATCACCTAGTGCCACGTGTTAGAAAACCTACTTTTGCTATTCATGAAGAAGATACTAGCACTGATACAGTGACAGATTTATTTTTTTAAATGAAATTTGGATTTACATCACAGGATAAAATTTACAGTAACATCTCGCAGTAGGCTGTGGTTTAGATTTTTCCATTTTATTCAGAGTAATACAGAAGCTTTGGGCATGAAGTCGTAAATCCATAAAAATCCTAATTAGTGTCACTAAATACAAAATTCCAGAGTAATGAACTGCACATCTTGCATGATAAAGTGAAATATTGCACCAGTGAAGCATCAGTCATCACCTGTTGACATTTACTTTCACAGAATATTGAGAACAAGAATGCTTATAATGCTGGAATCTGATATCACAGAAATAGAGAATTTGAAAATTTATTAAGACAAAGATACAGTCAAACAGAAAAGAATTATGGCAACTTCAGTGCAAAGAAGTGACACAGGGTGCAACTATGATAGTACTCAGTAACGCATAATAGAAGGGACGTATCAACAAGGCTACTCTGCTAATTCACAACTTTGTGACCCTAGATAAATGCTCTCTGGGGAGGGTCAGGCAGCTCCTTCAGCAGGTAAGTCACTTCTTCCCAAAAAGGCCTTGCACGGGCAACATTCCAAGGTGGTTTTGGATGAAACAGTTGACTTAAATCCCCTTGACTTCTGGCATTGGTTGGTTAAGATATGGTGCTGTTGTAACAAAAAGACTAGAACTTTCTGACAACAATGCAGATTGCCAGTGACATATAAAACCTGGTACTCCCACTGACCTTAGAAGGCACTCAAAAATGAAATTGTGTGAATTTACTTCAGCCTGGTTAAAATGTACACATAATACTGTGCCATATACACACTAGCTATATTTTTGTTACATGTTTTAACATTAACTTGGAAGGGAGGTGTAGAAAATGTACCATGAAGAGCCATGCTCTTTGTGACACGAAAAACCATCTTATAAAATTCACATGCAACTGCAACAGAGACAATGAAAGAAATGTCTTTGCCAAATATCTCATTTCTAGGAGATTTGTTAAAATTATATAGTCTCAACATTCTCAATCTGTTCTCTCAGTTCTCTGAACGGATGGGTTGATACAGCAGTTCCTTCAATGAATATCCTTAGACTTTTTATTTTTCTGTTTATCACTCATAAAATATTGAGCAAGAGCACAGTGCCACCTGAAAAGAGCAAAACCAAGTTGGTTCTCACAGACCTCCCTACTATGAAATTCAAGAAGCAGCTTAAGCAGAGGGGAGGGGCTACAGAGAAAAGATCACCAGTCTGGAAGCTGCTGCTCCCTCATTTTTTTTTGCTTAAGCAGAAAAAAGATCATCAAAAACCTTTCAGAAGGAAAAAAATTGAAATAATTCCTCCCACTCCTTTTGCCAGAAGTTTCACAGAGCACAATTTCTAAAAAAAACCCCACAAATTTCGACATATTTTTTCAGGGTGATAACACAGATACATTATAACCAGACAGATAAAGCACTTAAAATAACAAAGGTCACCAGAAGAGTATACTGACTCTTTTTTTGAATTCTACTAAACTGAGAGTCCTGGTTTTAGAGGCTGAAATCATGACACTGAGCAAAGTGTCAACTGGATATGTTATATCCAAGATACTTGCTTCCATTACTCTCCATTCTGCATTTCCATTAGTAGCTAAAATAATTAATTCTTGACAAGGATCACTGGAGGTGCAGATTATGATAATCAGAAAGACCCCTGCAAACAACCTCATAATGTAAAGACTTATAGAACAAAAATGTCTATCTAAAGACTATTATTTGATATTTCTGCAGGATGGCTGCCATTTAGTTGTATACACCAAGGATGAAAGCACATCATCACCTGTGGATCTAGAACTGTAACACAACACACATAATTGTCCATGGGCTGCAAGAGCACTGTTAACCCCTTATTGGTCTTCAGGATAGTGAAAGTTGTATTTGCTATTCCAATCTCTTTCCTAAAACAAAACAGAGCATCTGATGCTCTCTTATACCTTATACATCCAGGTTTTCCCATTTACTAGCTTAACAAAATGGTCTTTCCATGTAATGGCGCGTTTTGATCCTTCCTTGGTCTATATGCCGTGGTTCATACGCAACCTAAACTAAGAACTGCATTTACTTGTACAAGTTCATTCCTTGGTTTGCCAAGTGACAGGTTTATTGGCCGTGTTAGTGATGTCACAGATTTTTTTTATATTTCAGTCATCTGGAGTAGCATTTGGAAAGGGCATTTTCTGCCTACAATCAATAGCTTCTCTAGCACGGTAATATTTCTTTTTACTTGAAAATATTACTCAGAATGTAAAAGCAATTGATTGTAGACAGAAAATATACTTGCCAGTTGCTGATGGAGAGGGGAAAAATAAAAAGTGCCCTCTAGCTTAAGTAGTTCCAGCTGGTGACACACCCATACTAAGCAGCACATGTTTCAGAGGCACACAGGCCTTCTAAAGCACATGCCTGATTTTCCTTCTTACAGGTTGAAACCCCAAAGTCTGGTCTATTCGAATGAAAACATGAACCCAGATTTTAAATGGTGTTTTTCTCAGACATCTACTTTCATAGTAACTGAATTAGAATATCTTGTTGTTGAAGTAAGGTGGTGAAAATGGATGTTAGCTTTGCTTATTTTTAATGCGAACTTTCCAGTAACCTTATCAGAATTAGAACAGATGAGCAGTGGAACAGATTTAAAATAATGGAAATTTGTCTTTTCTTCTTTGGACTGAAGTTAAAGTAAATAAGTTGTGTACTTGATTGTGACAAGTTGTGATTACCTAAAAATGGTGATACTCATTATTATACAGTAGATACCAGCATAGTTTTGGTTTGGCAGACTGCCAGAAAGACTTCCAGTTCCACACACTTTGCTACACACAGTTGTACCCAGCAAATTGCTCCAAACAACACAATTCTTCTCCTCCTACCTGCAAACCTGCTGCAACCACTTAGCACTCATTTATTTTCTCTCATTTATTATTGTAACTGGCAGCAAGCAAGCCTCATATATTTATGTAGTACCTCTGGACACATCCTGCTCCTTCTGGCATCCCCCAGCCATGCACAGAGGGCTCATCAGATGGTAACAGCAAAGCTGGAAGAAGAAGAAAGGCCCGAAAAGGAGTTACAGAGTTTCAACAAGAGTGACATAAGCAACAGTCAAATGGCCAGATCCCTGAAGATGTTGGTTTGAGCAACAGTTCTCTCAATGACATTATGGTGTTTCACTGGTTTCTCTGAATACCAAATGATCTTTGTAAGCACCATTTTGAGGCTCATATTTTTGCATGTACCTCAGTGAGATAAAAGAATGAGTTCCATTCATACCGGATTGCAGCACCTAACCCAAATTTTCTTGAAAGTACAGATTAAAATGTGAAACGTTTCTTTCTTAAGTATGCCAAATAAAGCTTTTCATTAGAAGGAAGCTCTGACTTTCTTAAGTGTCCCAAAAGCATCTGTCACCTAATAATAAATGCAACCATTTCAGAAATTACATTCTTCTATACAAACACGGTTTAGTTATTTAAGGATCTAAAATAAATCCCTTGAAAAATTCAAGTCTTCTGTGATATATGTTGAGACTCAGAATCCGCTTCCAAGTCTTTTCTGTATGTGTTCTTTCCTTCTGAACTTCTAGATACTACCACTTTATTTAGACCCCAGACATTTACTCGAATTTGGTCTCAGGAAGTACCTTAGTGTGTTTTTATTATCAGGGAAAATATTTTTTTTTAATATTTTATTCAGAGACTATTGTAAACCTAGAGATAAAATATGGGATTATTTTAAAACACACCAAAAAAATAAATTCCTAAAATCAGAAAATGCTCTGGCCAGTTTCTCTTGACAGGTAATTCCCTCTTCCTTGTCCTGACATTATACAGTCATTACAGCAAGCAAAGCCTTCAGTTAGCACACTTAGTAGGCTGTTTACATTTTAAAAGGATGTTTTGGAACATGCTGAATTCCAAGCAAGCATTACATAACACTGAATTTTATACATTGGACAAATCTGAACTACATTTGTCATGCTACTTCAACAAAGAAAAAGTCTATATCTTCATAATTCCAAAACATTTTCTTCTATCCAGGAAAGTTTTTTTACGCTCCACACAGCAAAGAAACAAGGATAAACAAAAAAACCATCCTGAAAAAGCCACAAGCAAAAACTTGCTGAACCATAAATTCTTCAAAACTATGTATATATATATATATTTTTATTATTACTGTGATTCACAGATAACCTTATAAACCTCTAAAGGACAAATTTCCAGGACATGATTTTGGTTCAGGATGATTTGTAGTATGATTAAGTTGGAAATATTGAGACTTCAGCTTCACTAAGAATTTTAACAGAGTTTAAGTCTGTGTTTCAACAAGCAAGTTGAATGACATAATGGTGCTCACATCCAACTGACCAATGAAGGTAATGATTGTGTTCAAAATCATCCACTCAGAAATAAACCTGCTCTTGTCTAATTTTTAAAGTAGGGTGAAAATATCCATTCTCCCTATAAACTGGTTTCTTGTAAACTTATTCAATTCTAAATACACCTAAATATTACAATATATCCTCCTACATACTAGACTTTTAATATTGCAAATATTGTGCACAAAAAGAAGAAAGAACTAGGAAGAACAAGCAAATATATTCACTCAGGCTAATGGAAAATGAAGAGAACATTGTCATGAAAAGGCTCAATCAGTCACTTTATGCTTCACCAATTTTTAGTGAGGTCTACTTTACTCATATGGCAACCTACCAAATCTTGGTTTGCCCAGAGTTCATTTGACATCAGTTTGGTCTGTTGCCCAGCAAAGAACTTAATAAACCTTATCAAACTGAAGAATTAAATGGACTGCCACCTTAGGCATCCCTCATATCTCAGCCTCTTTTTCTCAGTCATGCCACTTATCTGCTCTGTAGTGCATAACCACTGTCTAACTAGATAAGTGTTACTATCAGCAGCTCTGCACTTCATCCAGTTTGAATCTATCATACTACTGCAGCTGAAGACTCTCTGTCAATTCTACTCTGCCCAATGTAAAATATTTTTGTTGTGGTGGTTTTTCTATTCTGATATGCTTTTCTGACTTCTTCAGTTGTTCTGACTCCTAGCCTGACCCAGATGTGTAAGCAGCAAAATCAGTTGTTCCACAACACTTTTTTTTTTTTTTTCTCTGCATAATGTGAAAAGAGGAATTACCAGTAACCCTTGAATAGTCCTCTCTTCCAAAATTTCACCTTTATATTCAAGAATCAAATGTTTTGAGAATTTGGGGTATTCACCTAAACCCAACTGATTTTGCACAAGCTCAACATATTCCAAAGAGGAGGATCATCCTCAGAAATGGCACTTGTGCTGCTAGTTAGGATTTCTTCTGACACACCACTTCCTCAAAAGAATTTTCTGTGCTGTCATTGCCCCGAAGAATCTTTTCACAGTTTCAGTAACAGTGGCATCTGCAGAGGGGAGCTCCAGCCACTTGAAACTCATTAAAATATACTTGAGATTGACAATGAGTTGAAAACATCTGTCAGACTTGGCCAAGATTTCAATCAAGTGTGATGCTGCTGTGTTACTTTGCTACACTGAGTTAATAAATGACTTGGCTGCTGTCAATGCAAGGAAAGTTGGGTTCTAATTACTAGCCTGATTTTTTTTTTCAGTATCTGAAATCTACTTTCACTTAAAGGTTCATAGTCTATGTGACATGCATTAAAATAAATACCCTGAATCTAGAAGCTGAGGTAAAAGCAATATAGACACACTTTGTAACAGTGTGTATAATGTATAACATGATACATGTATGGTCTCCAACAGAAGGTAAGTAATATGCTTCTCCCAAAGAGCCCAGGAAGAGTAAATAAGTGACTACCTGCTACTGTCAGCCTTGTGCTTTTTATTATTATTATTATTTAATTTTTTTTATTAACCTCCACAAGTCTTAAACAACTCTGAGTAAAAAGCTTCTAAGAACTCAGTGTCATTTTTGAAAAATAATGTCCAGGAAAACCTCTGAGTTACACAAGCTATTTTTCAAAGAAGATAAAAAAGTGTGTACCTGACTGAAGATATAGCAAAGGAAAAGAAATCAAAGGGCTGTATTACTATTTCAAATGGAATAGGAAAGAAGTTGCACACAGTTAATTCTTACCTTGAGTAAGACAAAGTTTTTCAGATGGAAGTGAAGGCAAACCAATTTGGGGACTGATGGGCTTCATTCTTTCTCTTTATTTTTTTTCAGTATCCAATTCTTTCAAAGGTGTTAGAGTGATTTCTTGAGCTCTTCCTTCTTAGCAACTGACCCACAAACAGGATACTTTAGAAAACAGTTTTACACGAAGTAAGGCTCTCAACAAAATCAACACCTTGGCATCTAGTTAAGCTTTTAGAATGTGATTTAGATAACCTAAAACTATTCTATCTGATGAGTATGCTATATAGTAAATCTGTATGTGCAGGGAGACCATATCAATGAAATGTTAATATTGATACAAAGCTGCATTGTTTTTATTTTATTATCCTGGTATGTGCAAAGCATTCTTGTAGCTGTTTTACAAGGGCTGTTCTACTATTTTGTTATAATAATACAATAATTATTTTATTACTATTTACTTCCAATAAGCAGATTTATTTTATTTGGCCAGATTTCAGCTTTTTTTTTGTTGAAATGTAAAATAAAAGAGCAAGTGTAAAAAGTAGTCAGACTCACTAGCTGTTCTGGCAAGATCCCGCTTCCATTAAATCCACTGTTAAGATTTGCCTGAAACCACAAAGAAAATGAAGGCCAGTTAGAAGTGCTTTTCAATATCCTACCCAGGCTGCATGCAGATATATGGGAGCTTTAATTCAAGGCTGCATGTGTGGCTAGGAAGAATGAAAAGTTAACGCATAGTTCTTGTTCTTTAAGAGCCAATCTGTCATTCCCTCTTGCAAGCACTGACATATTCAAACTGTGTGCACCAAAACTGCAGCTCCAAAGAGTGCTTGCTTGCTTTTTTTGTTGTTGACTGTTTTTTTTCTGAAACTGCTCCAGTTTTCTGAAATGATGGATATTACCTGAAAAAAACCCAAAGATTTTCCCACCTATTATTTTAGGTATAAATTATTCCACATTTGAATACAGATTATTTAGATAAATATAATGAAAATCTTACATTTTACATTATGTGCAATTTCATATATTCACATAAAATCTCTTTTCCTTTGCTTGCTGCACAGGACCTTTAAGAAAGAAGTATTTATCTTTGGGTAACACCTGTGGCCAAATCAAGACATCCCTTTCCCTTAACTGCACTTCGGAATGACACATAGATATAAAAACCCGTCAGTTTTTTCAAATGATGGAATGCATTATTGTGTGTGTTATTTTGTTTTGTTTTACAGTGTGGAGACCTGTCACACACTTGGTCACCCTGTGAGAGCCTGGCAGAGTGTCTACTTGTAGCTGTGTTCTTACTTTTAAAAAGAGAATTCTTTATGCGGTCAGCAAGTGCCTTTTGTAGTAGTTTTCCTCTTCAGAGGAGCACATCTACTTCCACTAAGATATTGCAGCATGAAATAATGTCCTCACATGTCCTTTATGTGCATATTGAACATTTTAAGCAATATAATACTTAATAATAATACACAGCATCATTGCAATGACTTCTTTCTCCTTTGGCTTAATGACTAAAATAGATGTGTTCTCAACATGCTACACTGACAAAGCAAGATGCTCTGCTCTAGAAATTTGTTCTTCTTTTTCTTCATGACCTAAAGCTAGATGGGCAACTGCAGTTTCTTGGGCTGGGGAAGAGGTCAGGGTCAAGGACCAAGTTCAGATGATAGTCATAAGGTATGTTTAACCCAAGGGCTACTCATACTTCACAGACTCTCTGTCTGTGAGAAAACTAAGAAATCAGATGACTATACACAGAATAAGGTGAGACCCAGTTCAGGTAAAGATGACAAAAATCTAAACTTCATAAAACTGCAATTCTTCTAGCCCTTTTAGACCTTAGGATTTAATAATAATATCCATTGACAGCTTAGTCATTGAAGTCCTTGGAGGTATACCAGGTACTTTAACAGTCATCCAGAGAGTAAGTCTATTTCTGCCAATTCATAAATGCAAATTTATTTTAGACAAGGCATGAATAACCCACTCATTCATCCTGAAGTACAATCAGATGAAAATGCATGCATTAAGCAACCAGCCATATGTTATTATTTGTTATGGATCTGCTATATCTAAATACATTTCTATTCATTTTCAGAAGAGGGACAGATTATTAAGTAGACAATGTAAATCTCAATAATACATTCAGGAAACATCTTTATTTCAAAAAGTTGTCTAGAAGCCCCTATAAACCTGTATTGTCTCATGGTCTCTAACATGTTCTTGATATTCACTTCTCAAAACCTGCCACTTAAAAATATAGGTTAGGTTGTAATTTCTAGCTGATCTCCTGTCTTTTTCATATAAATAGAATGAGAACAGAGTTGGTGAAATAAAAAAGAAAGTCATTCTTGCATCCCCAGCCTCCAGGCTAGGAGAATCCATCAATGGTATGTTTCTCTTATGCTGAATATTCACTAAACATTATGTTGAATTAGTTTTTATGATTTGCTTGTCTGTACAAAGTAGTGTTTCAATGAAATAATGCTTTACTGTTTTCTTAAGAACAATCAATGTTTGCAAATGTATTTGCTCTCTGAGCTATGTTCAGGATACTGCAGAATGCAGCTCTGTTTTAAAGCCATAGCCTCACAAATTAAATGAGCTATACATTACTAGTTACCATGTCTGTTTGTGCTTTTAGCATGACTTTGGAAAAGAGTTGTAACTTGGTAATTTTGCATTATTGTTATTAAGTATCTTAAAACAAGAAAATTAGTCTAACATTCATTCAGTGGCAACATATATATACCAAAGCAGATAGTTGCAATAACAGTATATACATGCTCATAAGCAGCTAAAGAAAAATGCAAGCAATTTTTGTCTCCATTCAAAGCCAACTTCAGTAAAACCAGTTCAGTCTTGTCTTAGCCGTAACTAAGGGACAATGAACTAACAGCACCCTTTTGTTACCATTCACAGTATCTTCCTTATCTTCTTAGGCTATGTCTAGACAAACTCTTCAGCTTCTAGAAACTATACCATCTTATATCACCTAGCAATGACTCCTCTGGAAAAAAAAAAAAAAAAAAAAAAAAAAAAAAAAAAAAAAAAAAAGTGATCTTAACAGGTATAGAGGAAAGTCCTGTCCTTCAGATATTTTTTTTTAAAGAGCAGCATTTTGTACAATTTTTAGAAAGAGAAATACATAGGAATCTTGACCCAAAAACTGCAAGAAAATTCCATTATTTAGCAATACCTAATTTATTTCATTAAATACGAGTAACATATTGCTCAAAAATTAGATAGGATTCCCAAATTATGTCTATAAAGGATGAAGTTGTCCTAAAAACGTACATACCTCCTAGCCTAATTAATATCAAGTTTTAAATAATAAATTCTGTAGAAAATTTTTTCTCTGCTCTAGAATGAATCTTACTCATTTAAAAGAAAACTTCATTAACACCATTTATTCAAAATTATCCTTTGTACTTGTTTTAATCTCAAAAATAAAAGATTTTTCTTTTGGAAATTAAAGTTTTTCTGCATGGCCTGTTTGTGCTTCAAAATCTCTTACCACTGCTGTGTAACTACCACCTTTAGTTTCACCCAGAGGTAAATACAGCATCCTATGGCATTCCTAGGAATAAAAGGAACGTCACAGTATGAGCAAGTGAATGCAAGATAAAGACAAGCCTGTTTTCATGTCTTTGAATACTGTTGAAGCTTGTCAATTTCAGGTCAACCCTCCAAAAAGGCAACACATCTTTAATCAGAGATGTAAAAAACAGTTTGCAAGCAACTTAAATCATGCAACCTGGCTATCTTCTCATGAAAACCACAAACAATTACTTCCTTTCTCATACATCAGTACTCCTGATTAGCCATAATTTTTCAGTTACATGAATTGATCCTTTATTTTCATGATAGGAAAAAAAAAATTCAAGCATTTTTGACAGGTGTGAAGGACCAGGTATTTCCTTACACGAACATGAAATGTCCTTTGAGTCAGCCGACAAAACTGACTTAAAATGGCGTCTCCACGTGGCGCTGAACCCCCTCTGTGTGTGTGGGGCGGGGGCAGCTGCTGCAGGGGAGGAGCCGTGGCCGGAAGCAGGGGCAGGACTAGGTCCCGTCTGATTGGCTGAAAAGCCCGGAAATGCAAAACTGGCGCCGAAAACCCCATGAGAGAGGCAGCGCAGCACGCCCCTCTCTCTCTCGCTCTCTCCTCGTGTGTTCGAGGCAGTCGTCTCCACACACAGCCTGCC
>NW_009952533.1:2803895-2846797 GCF_000747805.2 Chaetura pelagica | reverse complement strand
TGTCTTACCTGCACACAAATTGCGACCCTATACGGGAACGGTGTCGGGCATATCCCTCCCCCTCCTTCCCTCACTTAAATAAGTAAATAAGGTGTGTAACTAAGGTGTACCCATATATGTTTAATGTGTTGTAATCACTCCTTTTGAACCTCCTGCCCCAAATTGCTTTGTTTTCCCCACAATAAACCTTGCTGTTGTTAGAAATATTAGTAAGCACTGAGCAAGTTATTCACTCAAAAAAGTCAGGGCATAAGCCCCTGTCTCCTCTGTGTGAGGCGATACCCACGTGTGGATCTCTCAGCAAATCCTGATAAGTTAATACACTCCAACAAGGAGATATAATAGGTCACGGATCGTGACAACAGGTGTTAGTGATGTGCCATTTAGTCACCACGCACTCAAGCTTACACTGCTAACAGTTAAAACTACATGACCAAATTACATTCTTTGCTGCTAAATTCTTGATGTACCTCATGGATTCCCACTCCATCCTCATCAAGAAAAATTGGACTGTTCTCTTTTCTCATTTTCCCCACTTAAACAATATAGAACTGGCTTATGAGCATCTGCAGCTTGCAAGCTTTCTTGTACTGAGCACCAACCAAATGTGTTGCCATGCAGCAATTACTGGAGATATGTATTTAAAACCATTGGAATACTGGAAGAGGCACTGAATTTTTATTTAAATAAATAAGGTTGTGTTCATGTAAGCCCAGATCTTCAGCTGGTTGAAACATTACTTCTTTGCCTTCAAGGAAACTGTTCTGATTTAGATCCCAAGTGAGCACAGCACTGTAGTCCCAATGAAGTCAGTTGGTCTGTATGTAAAGTTCAACAGCACCATAAGGACATTGCTAATTCCAGTCACAAGTTCGTTGTCCTCCAGAACATGAACCTTTTCTTTTAGATTACTGAAACAGTGCTCAAACGTGCAAAACTGAAAACTAATGGGGAAATGCAACAATTCAAAAGAAGCTGACACCTGTCATTGGGCTTTTAAAAAGAAATGTTCTATTTAGCAATAGAATATTGCTAAATGGAATACTAGCATGGTGGAATACTGATCTGTTCCGATAACACTCAGTAACAATTAGGACTCTATTCATTACAACATTCTTTCTTTTTTTTTTTTCTTTTTTGTTAGAAAAATCAGATCTTCTGTTCCATTTAAAAAATAATACTTCCAAAATATCCCAAAAAAAGTAGCACTTTGAAATTTACCATACCTGTTTTCTAGGCTTTCAGAACATTCGATTTCCCTTTCTTGCTGTTAATCCCATCGAATTTTGGTCGATTTTACTCTTCCACATTTTTAAGGTCTAAGGTTTTTTTAAGTCATGTAATTTCTCCCATTTTCCTGCAGGATTTTTTCATCTTCTTGAGTCTCCAGAAGCCTGGAAAGAGGCTAAAGTTTGCTAAAAGATACCGAAGGTGTTCTGTGGTTTGCAGTGCGTGCTGTTGCTGACTGGCAGCACATGAATCACATAAGGAGTCCTCTTCTATGACAGTATGACTGCACTCAGCAGACCAGCTGGTCACAAAACCCTGTACCCTGTTTATGGGGTATTAAGCACATGATCCTAGATTTACTTTTAGAATATTTTTTTTTTTACAAAATGGCAAATTTCTGTGAAACATTTTGATTCAGATGAAAGCACAACTTGCAGAAGAAAACTGCCATAGGGAGTATTTTTGGGCAAGTCTGCTTCAGAGCAAAAAAATAATGAATTCTTGATTATTTGAAAACTTCCTTTTAGACAGAAATGTCAACTTGTTTCAGAACAAGGAGATTTCTTCATGAGACATACTTCTGAAAGGAAAATTTCAAGGCATGACATACCCCCTCATCATCTTGCACTGCTGCTCAGTGAGGGTAAAGAAAGTTAAAGGAGTAATGAAAAGCTTGACAGAGGATGGAAGGACAGATATTGTCTAAACACTTGTCTTTGTTTCTCACTACTCTTATTTATTTTAATTGGCAAACAAATTCATCTTCCTCAAGTTGAATCTGTTTAGCCTGCAATAATAAGTGCTAAGTGGTCTCCCTGTCTTTAGCTCAACCTACAAGCTTTCTCATCATATTTTTTTTCTCCTCCTGCCTTGCTGAGGAGGAGGAATGAGAGAGCAGCTGGGTGGGTGTTTGGCCCTTAGGCAAGGTTAACTCACCCTACTGTACTAGATTTTTCACAGAGGACTGGGAAATCGCAACTGCACTGAACAACTTCAAAAATCCTGACAATGGGTCTCATTCTGCAACTCTCTGTAGCCAAGAAAAGACACAGATCTGTGTAGAACCCTGGTGATTTCATTGTGCCTGCTGGCAAGCACAACTTTATGCACAGAAGGCCTAACTGGACCCAGTGAGGCTCCACCAGAGCACAATGCTCCACCTGCATGATGACAACTGCAGGATAGGGGACTATGATTTGCTCAAATGAATCTGAAGCCAATATAACTGCCAAAGGCATATGAAGCAAAACAAGAAAATCTCTTCACAATTAGCCCACAGCCACTTAGCTATATGGTCATCAACATACTAAAGAAAAAAAACTTGTTGCCAATATAGTCAGGGCTCTCTTAATTTCATGCACTGTGACTTCAACAAGTTCTTCATTTCTCATTTTATTTCTCTAGAAGTGGCTTCATTTAAAAGCAGGGAAACCACATTTCATGCTCTTCAGTTTCATTAAAGATACACAAAAGCCCTCACCAAAATAAGACTACTCTAATTGAACCATTGTAGCAGAAGGAAATATTGAAATGATGAATCTGAAAAGATTCTGACACGCTCTATATTCTTTTGCACATCATTCCATATAATATTAAAAAAATAAAAGAGCTTCTCCCTTTAAAATAAAAGGTTTAGAATTACATGATGAAACATGTAACACTCGACCCCTTGTAACATCAAAAGTGTATCTCACAGATTTTCTAAAGTGTGTCAAGAAAGAAGGTCATCAATAACTTCTTCAGCAGTGTGAGAACATGATATTACACCCTCAGAAAATCAACCTGTACATGCTTGACAAAGCAGGTGTGGTTAAATCCCCTGCTTAAAACTCATTTCACAGGATATGTGATATAAACACCACATGAATTGCGTAAGAGAAATTCAGCCTTATTCAATATGGGCTGCTTAATCGGCACTTGAATTAAAGCAATGCTGAAAATAAAATAAAAAAGTAAAACCTGAGTATAACTCCTTCCCTCAGGAACTGAAAAATAACACTTTTTGAATTATATCTTGCCAGGAACAAAAAGAGTAACAATAACTGTTCCAAGTCCAATGCTGGGGACAGAATGAGGTGGGGATTTATTTCACTTTTGAAACATATTAAACTAGGACTATGTTAAAAATGAACTCAATTTTGTGATTATTTAATTAATTGTTCCAAATTCTAACAGTATGTGAGGGACCTCAAATGCATCTATCAAGAGTTTTTTTCCACATGGGCAAGCAGCCATTTCTGGGCCTGGCCTGAACCATAGCAGCAGCTTATATTTATTCAAACCATTCAAATTCTCTTTCATAGTGGATAAGGATTTTTAGACACCTTTTAGCATTCAAATCCTGTACAGTTAACCACAGTCTGCTGGCTGTTGCATTAGATGAGGCTGACAGACTATGTCAGTTAAACTCTCCATTGGTGAAGATCTCTATCACAGCCTCTTCCCTTCTCCTTTTCAGGTCTACAAAACAGCTTGAAAAGTAAAATGTAAAAAAAAAAAAAAAAAATACATATGTGTATGTATATATATCTTGTAGCTCTGTCCAAAGAAAGAGACTACCATAATGTTTCTATAAGAGAGCCTCCTCCACAAATACATCTGCCACCCCTCCCTGTAAGCTGTACTGCCTCAGACTTCTGTAGTTGCAGCTTCCTGAAGAACTACCCTTCAGGATCTTTCTACATGAAAAGTAAAGTGTGGGGAATGCATATGAATACTCCCAATCCTGACAAAGCCTGTGAATATGATGCTTCCACATGGTTTCTGATACCCTGAGACTTCCTTCTAGCTCCAAGATGGAAGAGAAATGTCACTGAGACAGGTGATTAGACTTCCTTATCCTTATGCCAGGTTTTTTGCATTCCAGAAAGAAACACCTTCACAAACAATTTGAGTTACCTTCTTAGCTACACAAAGAGTGAGTGAAAGAGATACTAATTCTGTGATCTTTTTTTTTTCCCTTTTGACCTCATCACATCAGCACAGCGTTTAACAGAAGACCCAGAAAATAATTTCCAATAATCTAAATCCTATTCATAACAGGCACGAGGCACAACAGAGCAGATTCCAACCAGAAGAACAGTTGAAGCAGTGAACCTTTGCAATCTCACAAAAGCCTCTCTATCAAATTAGGACCCACAAAATATTAACTCTTGTTATTTTACATTCACTTTTGTTACTCTCCTTACAATCCATTGCAAATACTGAAATATTAGAAATATCCAGTAGACCCATTTGTAGGTCTGTCCTATCGCTATCAACAGTGATCAAAGCAGTGAAGAGTGCAAATGCATTACTGACTGACTTTTGGGAGACTTTAATCTTTTCTCATAAATCGCTTCCCTCCAGCTACCTGATCATTTGGATTTCAGAATAAAATGCATGTTTTCTGAAAGGTTCTGACTGATCTGCATGGCGTACAAGGAGGACCATGAAGAATCTTCAATGACAATGGCCACATGCCATTGTCCTGGTTTTTTATGCATCTATTCAGGAAGATTAGATTGCCTGAAATGAAATGGCATCAGCTCAGGAAGAAATGTTTCATTTTATTAAAGAAAATTAATATTGCAGAGAGATGTATTGGAAGTATATTTCAAAAATATTAGGTAAATCCATAAAGTAAAATAAAATAATTTAAAAGCTTGCAGTATATCTATTTCTCACTTGCTTACTCCATGTAAAACAATGAATTGCTTACTATATATGTTGGTGGGAGAGTAGGCTCCTGAAATGTAACACACTGGGAAGCTAACATACCTTGCCAATTTTGCCTGAAGCTGTTTCCATTAACAACAAAGAAAAGGAGGTATCATTGATTTCAATGGATGCTGGCTCAGATGCAAAGACAGTATAAACAAACAAAGCTTTCGGGACTAGTTTTGATCACCCAGGCTTTTTTTTTTTTTTTTTTTTTTTTAATTGTTACTCATCTCTGCATTTCCGGATTTTGCTGAAATAAAGAACAGCTGTTCTCACAAGCTTACCAATTCAAATCTGTGAAGACATAAGTTGCATCCAAATCTCCTCTTTCTTTAATAGATAGATCTTATCTCTTCAATGGAGAAGAAAATAAGTCCACAAAAGGGAAGGAGAGGAGTCAGTCTTACAATTCCGCTAGTTGTGGGAAAGTGTATCTCTCTGCATCTGCATATACAGTCACACTTTGCTGGAATTTCTTGCACCCCAAGATGTGGTCTACAGAATAGATGCCATGGTGAAATGGTTCACACCCTGTGGACTGTTCCCCAGAATTGCTCTAGGGTCATTACAGTGACAAACTGGAGGACAACCTCAGCAGAGCTGGGATTTTCCCTGAACAAAGAGATTAATGTGTATTCTTCACTACATGAGACACTTGCACTGATGATACGACTCATAGGCAGATGAGTTGCAAATACAGAACAACTCATGTGAATATGCTCAGTGGACATGCTCTGGTTTTCTGGACATTCAACACTCCAAACAAATATCCTGAACCCTTGCGCTCTACTTTAACAAAGTCTTCAACAAAATAAGTGGATATGACCAAAGAATCATAAACATCAGAGTAAGATGTAAGCTAGGCACAACCCCACACTGGTACATAGCTTAGCATGTGCTATAAAACCTGTCCAGAAAGTTGGTCAAGTGTTTTGCTGCTGCACACACCTCACTGAGGTAGCACTACATGTAGCAGTTCTCCAGAAAGAAACAGTAGCTACCTCTCAGCTTTCCAAGAGCATGAATTAGTTCAGGGAAGACTCTGCACCCACACAGTGCTGTGTTTTCAAAAGAAATGTCTTACTTTGGACTGGACTGTGCAATGCAAATATACCTGGAGCCTCTGTACTCTCTGGTTAGCTCAAGAGTCACCACCCTACAGCCACTGCTGTAAGAGAAGTTTACATACATCCTTAAAGTGGGGCACAGTCTGTAGTTGAGGAGCAGGAGCTCCACATTGACCCTTTTTCCCTTTGCAAACTCAAGGAAATAGATTATGCACTGTGCCTTGATGCCTGTTGCTCAAGAGCTGGGCTGCTGTGCCAGAAGGACAAAGATTCCTGGCTGCACATACGTGGGGGCAGACAGTGCACTACAGATGCACACTCAAGCTAGAAAGAGGTTTCTCTCTCTGACACAGCAGCAAACAAGGAAGCCTGACTTCTAGGTCTAGCACTTTTTTTTTTCCTTTCTCTGCTGTCACAGACAGCAAAATGAGGCAGGGATAACAGCTATGAAGTTGCTACTTACCTGCAAGTCAAGTGCCACACACAACTAGTTGGCAGCATAGGCTCCCACACATATTAAGGGCCCATTCAGAATCCCAAATAATAATTTACCTCACAAGAATTTGCTCATTATGTGCTTTGTCTGGCCCTTGTGCTCTTGTAAAACCCTCTTTGAGTAGGTAGGCTTGAAATAATCTGCTGCTGCCTGTAGCACTAGCCTTTTTTTTCTTTTTATATGACTGCAAACAGAAACTCCTTATTCAAAAAGGAAAAGGTTATTAAACTCAGCAGAGTTATTTTTAAAGAGATAGAAATGAACAGTGGCTGTAATCTTAAGTGTGAGTCTTGCCTGGAAAGCTGCTCAACACACAAAAGGCAAGCAGAAAGCAGATATTCAAGTCGAGTCTGGCCATTTGCCTCTATAACCACCATTAAGTTTACTAAACAGTAATCTGGTACCTCATTTTGTTATGAATGGTCCTTCAATTTGGGGTTATTATTATTTTTACTAAAGCTTTCTTTAAGTTGTATGCTCTCTTGGCATGAATTTCCCTTTTCCAAACATCTCAAAGGGATTTAAACATTGCTTGTTCTTTACACTGTTGAGTTTCTTAACTGCTGTTAAAGTGACTCACACGAGTAACATGAAGGCCAGTAAGTCTGAGCAGCACTGGAGCCCTGTCTGATTTAATCTTTATATCCACAGCAGTTCACCTGTAAAACAGCATTGTGGTTATGACAGGAAAAGTCAGCAGCTGGTAAGTCAATGAATCAACACCCCATACACCCAAAGGCTAAATTTTAACTTACCTTCTTGTCTTAAATGGGATGATGAACAATGGAAAAAATGGCACTTGCTCTTCATCTTTCTCATGCTCTTGTTTTTTCAATGGCTGATTTGCCCAGCTACAATATTTCTTTAACACATAAAGCTTATTAAGTGCACTCCAAACCTGAAGTTTTAATGCAATTCTCTATGTGAATATTTTCCTGGTATATAAACTGCCACGACAATCTCCCAGCTACTGTGATGACAGGTACAATGCCTTGAAACAGCACAGTCTCAGGCTGGTCAGAATGATTATTAGCATCAGTCACACTTGATTGAAAATAAAACAGATAAGCTGTATTAAACCATCTTATTGGTAACCATCAAGAAATGAAATGAGCTAATTACTATTTCCTTTCTTTTCCCAGTGATCTGTGATCATCGGATGAATGCTGTGTAAACCAGAAAGGTTTTTGTGGCATCCTTTAGTAATTGACCTTTAGCTCCCCCCATTTCATTTGCCCCAAGTGTTAATTGACTTTGAAAAAGCAGTATATTATCCTTTTAGAAAAAAAAAAAAAAAAAAAAAAACGAACACAAAAAACAACTCAGTGCCCGCCAACATCTTATAGCATCAAAGCCCTGAGAAATCATAGTGCAGTACAGCTGGAAATAAGTCTCCAAAAGAAATGGAAAGAGGGTGGGGGAAGGAAGCAGATCCATCATTGAAAGAGCTCCACTGCCATCTAGGGAGAATCTGCACCAGCCAATTTTCTGAAAAGAAGAGTCAGGTTAGTCAAAATATTTCCATTCTGATGCTGTTTTGGGAGAAGGTAGGGACTCCGTTCAGGCTCGCCACAACAATACATATTTCAAACCAACTTTGTAGTCATTTGCACTAAAAATAACATACCCTGAAATATAATCTACCATAAATCTTAAGGGAGATAGCTTTAAAAGCTCGCTTATAGGCTCTCCTACAATGAGGTATGAGATCTGTGCAGTTTTGTTTCAAAGATGCTCCTTTGAAGAGGTAGGTGCTGTATCTTTGCAGAAAGGTGCTTCAGTCACAAATAATTTCCATTTTGACAGACATTCTATGCTCCCAGCAGCTGCCTTTATGATATTGCTTGTCAGTTAGAAAGAATGTCCTATTTCAGGCTATGATTTTTCTCTCTATCAAATATATAAAAACGACTTTTCTGAGTGTTTTCTATGCAGCAGCCTCACAAAGACCAAGACAGACAGAAAGCCATGAAATGCATTACTAGTAGCAGTCCACTTTAATCTGACCAATTTAATTTACTCTGCTTCTGTCCAAAGAGCAACTGAACTCCATTTAGTGTACATGATGGGTCAGCTGCTATGAAAACAGGAGAGGCTTTCCTCACCACCAGCACCTAATGCAGTTACATTCTCAAGACAGCCGACACATAGGTACATGGCTAACTGCATCTGGAACAAAAGAAATTAATTTGTAGCTTAGGGTACAGTCAGCAAGTAATGAAACTACATTGCTAATGCACCTCAAAAGGGAGAGTTCATTACTGCTGTCTCACAAAAACACTTGCTGTGAATTGTGGTCCTCTTGGTCTCCATCACTGTTATTTACTTGCTAATTAAAGAGCAATGTGGGACTTGTAACAGCTAATAGGAACTCACAGGTTCTTCTGTCTACTGACTCCTTGCAAATTTCAAAACCAAAACCTGTTTGAGGATTAAGGACTGCTGGTATGAACCTAGCTGTAACCACTAAAATACTGTCTGGATTTATTTTTTTTTCATATTACAGTGCAATTTGTGTTTGTTTCCTTTGTGAAATCCTACTGGGTTGAAATACCTTGAGACCAACCAAATCAGTAAATTAGTTTATGGCCATCTCCTTTACCTAGCCAGCGAGGTGCTGTGTGATAGTGCAAGGTATTTGTCTGCTGTGGCAGCAGTCTTGAATTAATACTCCCCAGAAGATCATGGTGGTTATACTCTAGCTAAGAATATGTAAAACATGCTACAATTATGAATGGCAGTATCTGACTTATTCATACTATTCATTCACAATTAAGAATGGCACCTCAAAACAGGATTATAAAGGAAATTATACTCAGAAAAATATTCTTCATTTTCACTGAAAAACAGTGGAATCAGAAACATTTGATTCCACACTGCCTTGCACTCCTTGACATTTATCCTGACTGGATGCTAAATCAGAACATTCTGAACACTCAATTTGTATGGGCATGGGTGGCTACTCAAGGTGAAAGCAATGGAGAATCAAGCCTACAGAACCTATTATGCAAACCATAAGGTTCACTAAGCCAATAACTAGTCTCAGGGAGGTGACTGGCTGTCTTCTCATTTCTATTAATGGTAACTGTGACCCCTGGATGGAAGAGCACAGTAATTTTGAGTGATGGGTTTATGAGGAAAGCGAATCCGCCACTTCAATGGAGTATCAGGAAACACAGAATACAGAAGAATGAAGTGGATGACTGACCAGATAGACTTTCCAGTCTAAATGTGTGGCAAAATGCAGGAGACATTGTTTCCATTCATTACAGCCAACAGACTTGTCAGAAGGAAAACATCCAATGCACCTTTAAAACCCAATTTGTCCTTTTTGCTGATAAACAAAATTAAGCTGTGCAATTCAGGGAGAGAAGACTAGGCATAAGAATAGAACAGTTATTGTGAAAGTATAAAAATTTAAACATGGCTAGACCAGGCTCTTTGCTATTAGCCTACTTTCTACCTTGTCCAGAGTCCTTGAAGATGGTCCTGAAATAATGACAAAAAAGAAGAGCTCACCTTATAAAAATACAACACTAAAACTGAATTGGGTAAATGTCAAAAGTTGTAGGAACAGTACTGCTTCTGGTGAAGCAAACATATGGGCTTTCTTCTTCTTCTTCTTCTTCTTCTTCTTCTTCTTCTTCTTCTTCTTTTAAAGGCAAATCAATTCACCCAATAATGTTTGAAATATGCAGACCAGCTCTTTGTCCACTATATTTCACACCAGAAATAGTTTTAGGTATTATTGCTAACAGGTAGTCCTGTTAATGTCAGACACGAGTACATCAACTAGAAATAGAAGGGAAGATAACATTCATTTTGTGGAAATGAAAGGATTTCATCTCTTTTGTGTCTGGAATTTATTGTGGAGTCAAAGGGCACAAAAGAAATTCTCTTCGATTTGTACATGTTGCTGGGTATAAATAGGATGGGCTTCATGAGGATATGAATTTCAGCTTTTTTTGAGGGCTCACTTAAGATGTATTATTTTTTAGGGGATATAAATAAAACTCCTTTAAAGCCACTTACTTACAGTGTGACTCTAATCAATTTACTTCATGTATTGATGGCTTCTCTCCCCTCGCTTCCAGACTTAGTCTTGTTTATTGAAACTCTCTATTTCTAAGGGTAGGCTGTCTCTCACGACTATTTTTTTTGACTGGTACAATAAGACCAAATGCCCACTCTGAAGGTAATTATCATGTCAGGGTCCCATCCTTGTTGAAAATTCAATTCCCTAGAATATATTCATTCATGCTAGTTCTTTTGTTCATTTCAGCAGAAAGAAAGGCACACAAAGATCTTCTTTCACAAGCTCTTTCCTCATAGGTTCATTGACTAACAAATCTCATTCCAGATGGAGACTCATGTGTAGGCTTCTCATTAAATACCATGTAAAACAAGGCATGGCTGGCATTGCTGCAGTACAATATTTTATGATGTTGTAAGACAAGTATATTTTAATATTGTTTGAAATATTTTTTAGAATAGTCTGGGTCTGATCTGGAGTGAGCAAAAGCAGCAGTTTGATGTTGTTTCTTTAGTTTCTTCAGTGACCAGTGCAAGGGGTTACAACAGTCTATTACTCACTTGGAGTTAACAGTTGCCCTTCCTACACAAATGTCAGGAACTTGCCTTCTCAGTATGGAGTATCTTGGGTTTGATCATGCTGCAAGATCACTGTGCACATGCATGCAACCATGGTACTTGGTATGAAAAGTCATAAAATCATATGCAGGGGTAGCAAATATCTTTCTGGCAGGGCACTAGTGTCATTCATCACTTAAGCAGCCAGAGTCAGGTGCTAATCAAGCACAAAACACCACAAGACAATTGAGACTAGTCAAGTGTCACCAATTTTCACCAGCTAACAAATTGTCCTGTCATACAGTGATATTGAAGAGCCTTGTAACATGAAGATGAGCAAAGATGCAGCTGATATGAGTGCTCTTCTGTTCTTTTTAAGCTACCCCTAGGGATACTCTCTCTGAATTTGTTTGCTTTTTAAAAGACCTTACCCAACTTTTTGATCGGCCTGTTTCAGACCTGACTGGAAGCCGTGTTCAATTCTAAGGAAGAATGCTGTAAGATATTGTTGCATATTCACTTCAGTACATGAGATACAGGTGACAAGGTACTTGGGTGGATAAAAAATATCTAGCATCCTAGAGCCAGAAGGTACTTAGGACTAGAAGCAGTTCCAAACAGAAGGAGCTGACTTGTGGAATACTATAACATTAGTATTGATTTTGTTTACTTTATGAACCTGAAAGGAGGAAAATGCAGTAAAGTGAGGAAATGTGCTGATGATATGAAACAGGTGAATCAACAAATACACAATATGGAAGCAATAAAATTCACAGGGACTTGGATAGACTAGAATTATGGGCATAAAAGTGGCTTATGCAATTCAATTCAGAAAGAGGTAAGATAATGAATTTGCAGACAAAATAACACAAAAAAGGGAACTCTATCTTCAGAGGACAGAGAGGCAACTGCTGAAAAGGCTAGCATTTTAACATCCCAATGCAGGAAATGGTGTGCTGTAAACTCAGGTTTCTCTAAAAATGCTCCCTTTCTGCCAGCCTTTTTTTTTTTTTCTTCAGTGGTTACTGCTATATAGCACAAGGCATTAGCCAGAAGAGAGAAGTGAAAAGAATACATGGAATTCTTCAACTTCTGGCCAATTTACTGACTCCTTTTCATATTTAAAAGGGGACAAGAAACAATCTTTAAGCACATAGAAATTAAAGGAGATTATTCTAATACTGGACTAGATTAGATATTATGAAAGTGACATCTATAATATGTATATCAGTCTGATTAATAAAATTACACAAAATTGGTAAAGTACAATGTGAAGAAGACAAAAAGGAGAAATACATATAGGCTAATACAAAATACTTATTTAGAAAGTCTGAGAAACACAGTGTAAATTTGGAAGGCAGCAAGGAAGATTAGCCACATCACTCTTACCAGCTTTACAGAAGCACAAATTCCAGGATATTGTTGTGAAACCCATAAATGTACCGTTAAGAGGAAAAAGGAAAAATAAAAACTAAATCCTGACATCTGAGACAGGATTTACTAAGGAATAGTAAATCCCAAAGCTGTCAGGATTATCACAGTAGCTTTTGTACTATCAAGAGCTCCCAAGCATTGGTAACATCACTTTGACCCCAAACCTTCTGTGCCATGCCAGTAAGAGTAAGAAGTCATTATTGTCGGATATTTCAGGCATCAGTAGTAGAGTTTGAGCTCCCAAAAGACTGATTTCTGCCCAGATTTCCTTTGTGTTTTTTCTGTTGTGAGGAGATGGTAGGGAGGGATAAAAAACTGAGATAGGAAAATGCAGCAGCAAAGGAAAAAGTAGTGAGAGTTGGAACATCTCTTCCTTCAAAATATCCCCTGAGGTGGGATACTTACCTATACTGGACAATGTGAATCTGGATCCCACTCCAGGATTGACAGGGAGGGAAGTTTTGGGTCCTACTCTACCACTGTGTATGAAGCCACCCTAAATGCCCTATTGACGAGTACTCTCTGATCTATTTCTGTTGGCCTTTTCTGTGGCAACACTTCCACTTGGCACATAGTACCTGAATATTTATTCATGCAGAGACAAAACTTCAAGTATTTTGTGCCCTCCCTGGAAGTGTTCAAGGGCAGGTTGGATGGGACTTTGAGCAACCTGGTCTAGTGGAAGGTGTCCCTGCCCGTGCTGGGGGTTGGAACTAGGTGAACTTTAAGGTCCCTTCCAACTCAAATCATTCTATGATTCTATGATTTTGTCTGTACCATAACACAACTAAAGAGAAAAACAGTCACTTCCATCCCACTATACTGCAGCAAGCACTTCACAGGACTGAGATACTAGCAAAAAAAAAAGAAAAGTAAGTCTGCCTCCTCATCCTTCCCTTCTTCCATTCAATTCAGTAATACTAAAAGGGCAAAAAAAAAATCAAATTCCCAGGATTCCCCAAGAAAACAAACACTTCTATGGTCAACATACCAGTTCTCTACTTCACACCAGCAGCTACAGCAGAGAGTATCCACACAATACAAGCACCTGAACATGTTCCCTCTCTCACCTTCTGCTGCAGGAAGAGGCAGCATACAAGACCAGACCCTGAAGGCTCAACAACGCAATGATACTGACTTCTAATAAATTACTAATAATCAATAAAGTAGTCCAGTAATGAAGAAGAAAAGGCTAATGAAGGAAAATGTTTGAGGAAGAAAAAGTTATTTTTGGGGGGAAAGAAGAGCATTTTGTCCTTCATTGACTCCTAGATCAAATACCTACACTTTGCATGCAAAAACAGGCTCTGTTTTAACTTCCAACAATGCAAAGATTATCTGGACCAAAGACACTGGATGCAGTCTTTCCATTTACTATCTAAACATTAGCAGCAATGGTTTGCTGTTTTGTTTTCCTCAGCCATTAGAGTAAAACTGATCCTACAGTCCATGATGTTCTTGTAAGATCTTCAACATCACCTGACTGACCATGAACCTGGCTGATGCAACCAGTTTCAAGGGTGGTCAACCTGTCCTCACAGGAGCCACGAAATTGTCTACTAGTGCCTAACAAGAAAAGCACTATTTAGCAACCTTCCAAGTCTAAATTAATTTGTTTTGACATGCAAAATCAAACCACTGTAACAGACAACCAACAGAACAGAAGAAAAAAACAGCAGCCAATCTAATTCCATGGTTTTCACTATGACAGTTAAATAAGTTACCATCTTTTATGCTCCTTTTACATGCTTGAAACATGTCTAGGACATCTCAATCCTCTCATTTAATCTATCATGGCAGTGTTGGAAATGATAACATGTATTACACTCCTATGTTAAAGAGGCTAAGTGTGACAAATACTGCAAGGCATATTCTTCAGGTGGCATGTAGAAGTTTCACACATTTGTGAAATATCTCTACTTAAGAATTATTCAGATGATTACATCTCTCATTTGTTTCACACAACCACAAGGGGCAAAGGTAGGCATTATACACACAGAGCATCACGATTTTTAAAATATTTTGTGGATAATTACACTGCTGCTAGAGGCTGAATACTAATTGCCTGAAATCAAAGCAAAATAAATAGCAGCCCTCATAGCTGTTAATTTGACAGCTGGTCATTTCCTAAAATCTCATAAAGAATCCTTGGGCTGAGACAGCTTTTAGATCTGTGTAAGGCACATTCCTGTATGAGGCTACATAGCAGCACGGCTTCAAGGAGGCAACCTGATCTTTAGTTAATAGACTGGCAGATACAAGACAGAACTCCAGCCCATTTGCAAATGTGCCTGTAGCTAATGAGTGTCTTTGCAGCTCAGAAGGGTTACAGATCTCCACATAAAACTCTGACCTAAAGCTAACACTAAAATTAGAATGAAATTATAGGAGGGGGGAAATTGTGTAAATAATTTATAAGAATTTTAATTGACATTTCTTTTTTGTGGCAACAAGCCCATTAGCATCATGGGTGATTACCTGTTTTTTAATAACTCTTTATGTTGTAGTTGTGCATTATATAAACTACCCAGTCCTGCTACACTAGAACAATCTAATGACTAATTCTGCAACAGTACTCCCAGTCACACAACCAGTCCTGTTTTATTCAGTGGAACCATATTAGTAAACACAACTTACTGATGAGAATGTCTTGCACCATACCTTAATTCTGAGACAAATTATGCCGATCTTTTATGGACTCCTAAGTCCAACTATTTTAAACACCACAAGTTACAGGGTTAGATATTATTTCGTTCAGGGTCAGCTGATTTTAGTGCTTTTTCAGATAAGACTGGTGTCACAGCAAGAGTGAAAGAACAGTAAACATAGTATGTTAATATATATTTTTCACCCACTCCAACTTGGAATAACGGTACTTTACTAGTATTACTAAGCCTACTCTCTAAGCATCATCCCATGGGGATATTAAAACCTATCAATCTCTTTTTCTTAATCTAGGTTTAGCTTTTTTCACTTTCAGAAAACATGGGAGTGGTAGATGCTAAGGATTCCATGTCAAAGCAGCTTGAAGAGAGGGCAAGTCTCACTAGCAGTAAAACCTTGGCCTTGGGATTAGATGGCAGCCCATTAGGTCAGTCTATTCATTGGTCACTCGTGCTGACCATCTCGTTTCAGGAGTAGAACATCTGTGTAAAGTTACACAAAGAGTATATAATTAATGCACATCACCAACCTTGCCTCCAGTGTAAATTCATGTCCAGACAGAATGAGAAGTTATATTAGAAAATGGTTAAGATATTATTAATTTTTTTCCCAAATGCAATCATGTGGTGTTGATAGATTTCAAGCTCCTTCTGGAAACCTCTGCCAATGCTCTAGCACATTCCCTTCCGCTGCTCTGCACAAGTCTGCACGGGGAAAAGCTGGTGATAATGACAGCCCAGGAGATACTGGGTAATTATTCTGCTCAGTCATAGCTTCCAAAATCCCCCGAGGTCCTCAATACTATATCTTGTTTGGAAAAGTCACACCCCTAAAAAGACAAGGTCAATGCTGTAGTATTGGAAGGTATTCTTACAATGAGTATTATGTACACACCAAAAGAAGCAGCATGAGAAGCATTTATGGGATCACATAGATAACAAACAAAAGCAAGAATAAAGTGACCAGTGTAAGCTTTGAGATGAGAATTGTCTTCCTCTTTGTGGACTCAATCTGGTGGCTACAATGAGCCAGAAAGGATATTTCTCAGTAAAATAATGTCAACTGTCATTTCCACAACACTTTGCATCCAAAGTGATTAAAGTACTCCGACCAGTTCTTCATGGTAGTTTACAAGCAATGCCCCAATAAGTCCATAGAGAACTAAATCCTTGAGTAGCTCCAGCTGCCAAAGAAACAACTCACTTCCCTGAAGTTGTGCATACGCTTCAGTGTTTGCAAGAGTTGGGCCTAAATTACAAATTACATTCCTCATGCCTCTGTGATCGAGCATAGCAGCTCTTTTAGTTTCATTCATCAACACGACACAGCCACTGAGGCGAGAGAGTATCTGACCTCACCATACTACAGGGAGAACTGCAGGTGAGCTGATTAAAATTACTCAGATGGAATGAGTCTTAAAACACAAAACTTATAAATTATCTAGTCCTGTCAATGCCAAGGGGACAGACTACACAGCAACTTCTGTACACTAACACTTTTCACACAACCACAGTTTGGGACTAACGTTTGAACTCCAGTACCAGGCAGAAGAGAAGGCAGAAGGGCACACTTCTTGCCAGACCCTTGGTAAAGACAGGAGAGAAGGAAACAAAACCACTGGAATAATCAAGCTAAAAGCACTTTTTTTAGTAACAGTATTAATTGCATTAAAATTAAAACTGTAATTTTGTAATCTGACCGCCTGAAGACCAGAAGCAAAGTACCGGACTGCCATCTGCTGGCATTACCATATCATGAAAGCCTGGCAACAGACGTTTTGGAGGTTTCTGCAGGACTCGGCTCTTGGTGTATCTGCTGGTGGTCCTGTGCCAAAATAACTGCACTGGCTTGCACCAAGGCACGTGCTACCTGGAGCAACCGTATCAAATGCAACAAGAAACACGGAGGTTATGGTGCCTTTCTGACATGTACTGCAAGTTGTAAAAGCAACCGACGCGAGTTCACACAGAAAGGAAAAGCAAAGGGAAACTAGAAACAGTAAGTATTTGCTTGCATCTGCAAACGTGGAAGCAGGTTCTACCTCAGCTAGTAGACAAATTCAATACTAGATTAAATTCCATCAAAACAGAAAAGTCTTAATTAGCCTGAAGGTTATTTTTGTCTGAGGAAAACAAGCAGCTTTTGATGTACAATCATGCTGTGTATTTTCATGCCATAAAGCTCCACATTAGAAGCTGGCTGGAGTCTTCAACTCACTTATTTTTTTCTGAAACTAGGAATAACATCTAGTGTATGTTAACTTAATATTGCTGTAAATTCATAAGCTATTTTCATTCAGAAAAGTTTCATACTGAGAAAATCAATACTGCATACATTTTCTTCTAATATTCCCTAGAGTCTTCCTTTAACTATAAAACCATTTATGGCTAAAATTAAGCTGCCCAAGTGTTCCATTACTTCCTCCTTCTCATTATGTACCAAAAACATCCATTCAGCATTTTTTTTCCTCTACTAATGTAACAGAAACTCATCTGCTCAACAAGATTTATTGCTTGCTTTTTTTCCTATGTTCACAAGAGATTGTTGTGCATTTTGCAGTAGGTCTTTATTATCCAGTAATGATGGCTTGCAAATTAAATTAGTTTTTAATGGCACAGTTAAATTCTAATTTATGTTTTGGAGCTTTGTTTAATTCATTTAGTTGTAATGTAATCACTTTCTCACTATTATCTTACATTACATAGGAAGAACAAAAGAGTAGTGACTCCTCTCCAAATATTCAGTTGTTTTGCTTTTATCAAATCTTGCTACTAATTGCACTTCCCTGAGAAACTTTTCAAACTACTATAGGCTTATCTGAAGAGGGGAGGAGGGCAAACTAGGTTGTTGCTTTGGATTCAGAGCCTTGAAGGATTCAAACAAAACACTCATTGCAGCTCCCTGGGGTCTGACTGTACACATGCCTGCGCACACACACCTGTTGGAGCCACGACTCATTACTGCCCTACAGGGTTTTGGCGACTTGTATGCATGAGAAGAGGGCAGCTCTTTACCTTCACTTTTTCAGCTGTGAACATCTGGCCCCAAACCAGACTGTGACTGCCAAGCTTCATAAGAGATACATTGGAGGACTGAAATGAGACTTCAGGAGTGATCGTACATCCAGGTCTGCCTCAGAATGATTTTCCTTCCCGTATTCTCATCAGGTCATGTTCTGTCCTCTAAATCTCTGTTTTTGTGATAACTGTTTCTTACAGGCATCTCACCTGGCCAGCAGAAGGTTAAAAGAAACGCACTTATTTGGTACATTGCATAAGAAAGATTTATTCTATGTCTAAGGAGTTTGGAGAGTACTGTATACTACAGATGATTTTGTTCAGGAATTAATGTAGCCCTACAAAGTAACTTGAGAAAGATGTTTTATTGGCTTGGGAAACTACAACACTGAGGCTAAATAACTTCTGAAAGCTTATACACTAAACAGCTGGTAAAAATAGGTCTTACACTTGTAACATACTAGTTTTGAGTCCATAAGGTTGATTTTATCCACAAAATTTCATAAACTAGCTAACCTGTCAGTCAATCACACATATTTTTGAAGGCACTCATTTCTGCCTTTCCATAACCTAAGCTTTCAAAATTTAAATAAATAAATATAAGTAGTTTAGTAGTTTAAAACAACACACAAGTATATACAAAACTAAAACTCAGTTTTCTCTAGTCTGTGTGCCACAGCACTGTAAGCTGTTCAGGCCTGAAGAGTGAACCTGTTCCAGACACCAGAAGAGATCATAAGCAAGGGCTTCTGAGATCTGTCTCCTGCTAAGGTGACAACTTCCTGAATAACCCAACAAAGACAGATCCCTTTTCAGTATCCCACTTTCTAGTCTGTAACCTGGTAACAGCAGCTTTTACCCTTCAGTCTGTTCAGAAAGATGGCTCATTTTTAAACAAACCAATTACTAAATCCTTTTAAGTAAAATGAAAAGAGCTACAGACACTTAAACTATCACTACCATAAAATTGGAACCAGTTGCATATAAATGGTACTGCTTAACTACAAAAAGAGAAGAAACTTTCTGGATTGACATGTTTTGGTATATTTTCATTTTGGATTGAATGTCTTCTGATATGCCATTTCTAGAAGTGATCCCTGAGAGCCTATCAAACTGAATTTACCCTCTGCAGTCTGCTATTCCTCCTAAACCAATAAAAGCTGTTTCTGAATGTTTGTGGTATAAGAAGAGGTACTGACATTAATTATAGGCCTATATTTGGCCTAGGGACAGCTGTGTTACACATGTGCACAGTTTTCAGATGTTACAAACCTTAAGAGAACAGCTTTTGCAGTTTATGACTCACAGGTGTAAATTCAGTTTTCTACAGCCTTGTTATGTTAAATGTGATTAACGCAGCACCCTGGAAAAAAAAAACCCAAATGATAATTTCTGCTACTGACATGCAATACTTAAGGGTTTTATTCTACTCTTGAACAAATAGGATCAAAGCTGTTCACACAGGAAGAATTTGCATTTTTTAAACTACACACCCACATTAATCTCTAAAAATACCCCTATCTCACTGTATGCTTCTAATGATACTATCAACAGATTAATAATTATCAATAAGCATTTGGTGACATTATTTTTAAAGTTACAATTTTTTCGGAAGCAAAAGTATCTGGAGAATGAAAATTAACATATTTAGTATTAATGTTTCATAAGGGTAAAATACCTTTTCCTCAATCTGTTTTTTAAGATCTAGGAGAAAACATTCATTTGGTTGTTTTTGAAAACTTCCACTTACTTCTAATAGGCACAGTAATTTTCCAGTTCTACACTATGATAATTTTATTTTCAAAATTAATACAACTATCCGAGATTATTCTTCTGAAATAAATAATATTTTCTGCACAAAAGTTATTATTTATTCCACCCAAAATATTTCTCACCTGTTTGCTGCTGAACACTACAGCGAAAGATTGCCTGCTACAGGACAGTCATACAATTAGTATGACAGACCACTATAGATTTTAATTATGGCATCATGAGCAGTGCATAGAATAAAGAGGGAAATTTTGTAGAAGAAATCCACAGGAAATAAAGTGGACTGACAACTGACTAGAATTCAATTTTGGTGAAGTGATATTGAAATACAGAGAAGTAGCAGTACATTGATTAAGTTTCAAACTGCTGCATTACTAATACTGTCTCATGAACCTGTATGCTCTGTTATCACCATGGCAACATGATCATCAAAGCAATCCAGAGAGCATGCAACACTACAGACTGTTCATTTACATTTGTGATAGACACTGAAAATACTTGGGATTTAATAAGCCCAAATTTCTTCTAGTGTAGGGAGGAAAACAAAGCCCAGAATCATAATTGAAGTGCATAAATAAAAATTATAGAAAAGCAAAGGGGAAAATGTTCTTAGTATCTTAAATACACAGGTTTATTCCAGATTGTATAATAAGAATTGCCACCCTCCAAAATTCTCATGACCCATTATGATTCTGGAAACAGTATACTGTTACTGTCTTGTGCTGCATACAAACAGTAATGTTATTATTTTAGTCTCAGTCACATCTACTCTGCAGCTGAAGTGGTCTTCAGATTCTGGACTTTAATCTTCACCTTTAAAATCTGAGTAGTTTGCTCAAAAATTCAGATTTAGACTTGAAGTAGACTTCAAATAGTCCCTAATTTGTGGATATTTATATCTGATGTATCATGATGCACATGTAATAAAAGCCTACAAAATTCTTCAAAAGCATCAGAATTTACATCTCCAGACTCATAATTCAGAGCAAAATATAAGACAAGTCTGTATCTGGACAGTACCTGCATTCACTTCCTAAGCATGTACAAAGTTGCAGCCAGCATCCAGCTCAGATGGTTCAGATGGTCATCCAGTTTACAGCATGGTTCCACATATAGCTGTTCCAGAGCAAGACACAGAGCTGCAGTTTAAATTAAAGTAGGAATAAGAGGCTAAGAAAAGATACATAGAATTATAGCCTATGCCAGAGAGACTGCATACTATCACACTTAGACATACAGCATAATATGCAAAAGGCTGGCATCCTTGGGGTTATGAGCAAGCAGTATTTCACTTTGAATAACAGTGGAAAAGTGATTCAGGCTGACACAAGTAAAATTATTTTCAAAACCTCATTTTGACAAAAAAGTCTTAAGTAATTTATTTGCAAATAGCTGAAACTGTATCCGAGTGAGATGACTTTACAGGAAATTATTATCTGAACACCTGCATTTTTGCAGCTCTCCCTGTAAATCATCTCTTTTGAGAGAAGAGATCAAAGTCATGCAGAAAATATTTATAGTCATGACTTCATGGAGAAAACTTGAGGAAAAAAAAAATTAACTTTTCAAATTTTCAGAAAAGTATGTTTTAATAACATAGACTATGTCTACTAACCTGCATTCTACATGTGTATTTTTCAAACGGAAAAATACAGAGAGACTTCTCCATCAGTCCCTAGCAAAACTCAGCCATTACACATACATTAACCAAATGCATGTATTCAGCTGTGGCAGCACAGACTTCTCCAATCACAGAACCTGTCCAGCAAAATATGAATTTCTCTCTTAGGGCTGGAGTGGTGATCCACATGGGGCAGGAGGAGGAGTACCATAAGAGAAAGTTTCTTCCTCTGAGGTTTGTTTTGGTTTTTTAACAGCAGCTATTCACAACAACTCATGAAACTGAAATTCCACTGTAAATCCTGCAGAGAGATATAAAAGAGCAAGTGAAGCAGTCCAGGGCACAAGATAAAAAAGTCAAATCCATTTCATATCCATACATGTGGTATGGAAACAGAAATTGGCTTATATGGCATGTACATGTACACAATAGCACTGACAGACAATTTAGCAGTTATATATATTAACTGGAATTTAAATCAGAACAATCAGACACACCAATGTTATAAAATCCACCAAATTGAACACAAGAAAACACTAAAAAAAAAAAAAGTAATAAAAGCAGACTAAGCAGTATTAAACAGCAAATACTTCAATGTAATTCAGAGCCATTACAAGGTACTTCTCTATAGTCATCTGTTCTTTTGAATGGTGAGGAAAAGTAAAATGCCACTATTTTCCAAATGTATAATTACAGCAGATCACAAAGCTTATTACAAATTAATATCACCAGCTACAGTTTCCTGCAAAGTAGAAACTTCATGGACAAGAAAGTAATTAATATACATTGTCATGTTTCTATGTGAACAGAAACAGACCTGAAGCACATCTGCTATAATAAGGCAGATCATTTCTAGCACAAACTGAGAGTACATGTGATGGAAAAATATATGCTAGAGGAAATGCAGCATGCAAATACCCAATCAGAAGCAGAAAAAATTGAATTATATTGAAATCAGCTCCAGATTGTACTTGCAATTTCTTTTCAAACTAGAAAACAGCACATTTCTCAGCTTCCTTCAAAATGTTGTGAACAGATTTTGTGTTATTTCAACCAAAAAATCAGGAAATATCAACAAATGGTATAATAAAATCAACTGCAAGCTTGGCCTCCTTAGATAATTTTGAGGTTGGCCTAGAAGATGAATCACAACCTTAAGCCCCACATTTTCCTTCCATGATTCATGTTTACTGAAGCCCCCCTGTCCCCTTCCCTCTCTCTCTCTGTGTCGACTTTTTTCCACAAATGCTAAACATCAAGGGAAATCTGCTTCCTTACTGAGATTTTGTAAGCACCCAATATTACACTCATATGATTTTAAATAGTGCTGAATGTAGTTTCTAAGCCTTCACATAAAATGTAATATGAGGTAAGTCACTGCCCGTTAACATTTCCTGCTACAGCAAACAAAACACTTTCCACTTACAGGAAAGAGCCCAAAACACATCATGAGACACTCAAGAATTTTTCAAAAACTGAATTACCCCTAGTAAAAAAATAAATAAATTAGAAAGCATTTTGCAAATGTATGCTACTAGTCTTCTGAAACATGTTAATAACTTGTACGTGTCAAAGGCCTGCTGGAACTTAGTACCAAAAAAACATTAAACACAATTGCCTTTGACTAATAGATTATTTAATGCTAAAGGATAGCCTCTAATTCTGCTCCACAAAGTATGTATTTTCCTTGTACATGTCACTACAGACATTAGGAATTATGGTTAAGATATATGAATGGAAGTCATCCCGGGGTAAAAAATAAAGGCCATACAAAGTCAGGTGAATCAAGACACTGAAACAAAAATTGTGACGCTTAAGAAAGAATCAGCAGAACTCAAAATCAGACAAAAACTAATTTTAAGAACTACTAGATGATTCGTATCTTGTTAAAACAAAGTATTTATAGGGACCTATCAATGCCATGTATCACTACATAAAACAAATCCTAGGAAGGAGTCAGGAAGAATTTTCTCAAAATAGCATCCTAGTCTGTTAAACGCAGGTGGCATGACCCCATTCTTATGTGACTCGGTAAAAAATGGATCCTAGTAGCAATGAAAGCTGCACTTATCACTATGAGATGCCCAGCTTTCCTATGAGACTTAATACCACAAAAGACTAGCATTGTACACACTTCAAAAGGGCAACACCTAGCTCCTTTATTTCTGCATTCCCCCAGCACCTGCAGCTCTTCAAGTCTTATAAATGAAGGGCTGAAAAGAGAGTGTTTCCCGAATGCACACAGAAAATTATTCTTCAGCCCAAGTGTGGTTACTGAGATTGAACATCCCATGTCCTGAAAATGGGGCTTTGAAAAAAATAGAAGAGGGAAGATTAGGTTAAAAATTAGGAATAAATTCCTTGCTGTGAGGGTGGTCAGACCCTGGAACATGTTGCCCAGGAAAACTGTGGATGCTCCATCCCTGAAAGGGTTCAAGGCCAAGTTGGATGGGTCTTGGAGCAACCTTGCCTAGAGGGAGGTATCCCTACCAATGCAGGGGGGTGGAACTAGGTGATCTTCAAGGTCCCTTCCCACCAAAACCATTCTATGATTCTATGATTATAAAGAAACAGGGGTGCAGTCAGAGGCTGTGTCTACAACAAGTATATACTTAAACTCCATCCCAGTCACACATCTGGACAAAACCTGCCTGTGCACCGTCCCTTTTCTGTTCCTCACTCCCTACATCCTTCTTACTCCCTCCTAACAGGAGCTAACCAAAGCCTGACCTGCAGGCCAGGGACACAGACATGCAGGGCACTGTGAAGATACTGCTGCTCACCCACTGTCAGCAGTGCCAGCACCTCTGCTGCTAATGAAAACCTCTCAGAAGTATTCTTTCTCTCGCCTCCTAGCATTCCTTCTTGTCACCCCCTGTTGTCATCATTCCTTCTTGTTTTTAATTCAAACATTATTTCTTAGCACTCTTGCTTTTACCTGCCATGTGTTGTGGCACTGTTCTGATACAGGTCACCAGGTTCTGGAAAAGGGAACCCTGAGGACTTTGCAGTTCCAAAGAGGCAGTGGAATGGTGATCCTGGGGCAGGTGGTGCCCCAGAGGCAGGTGGTGGCAGAAGGAAGCTCTGGACAGGGCCAGGGAGCCAGGGGCAGGCACAGGCCAGCCTTCCTGAGACTAGAAGCGCCAAGAGCTCTGAAAGTGAAAGATAAGTTTCACTTGACCAAAAATTACCACAGCAAGCTTTCAAATGGCAAAAGGCCACCTCTGCAGTTAGGACAGCCAGGCACAGGGCTGGTGAGTAGACCCTTTTCCCAGCCCATCCTATCCCCAGCTCTTCCCTCAGCCCCACAAGGGCAGGAGGTCCCTGGGTGCTTCTCAGTCATCTCTCTGAGTCACAAGGAAGAATGTCTTCATCGCAGGCTGTCTGCTGGCCTCTGCAGTCAGCATCGTGGCTGCTGGTGACTACAATTAGCTCCCTGAGGAACTGGCTGGCTAATTGCAGGTGACTATAATTAGTCCTTTACAGGTTGCCAGGCTGAAATTTGATCATGTAAAGGCAGGAGAGCTTCTTGGCAGCTGTATACTAAGCCCCTGTGGAGGCAAACATATACGGGAATGGTTATTCCATGGAAAGCAAGCAATAATTCACAGGGATTTCTTTTAATGTCTCTTCATGTTAACACAATATAAAGAAAGAAATTAACTGTAAGCTTTCTAATATGGAAGTACACATAGCTGAATGCAAAATCACAGCATTTTCTAAGCAAAAGACAGAGGAACAAAATAGGTTTTATCTTGAACTATTCATTACTAGACCAATGACAAATTATTTCACAAAGGAAACAAGGACTGTAGGGCAAAGGTGTCATTTTCTCCATGTACAGCATGTATAAATGCTTGGGGATATCATGAAGCCTGTATCAGTTTGAAAATACCAAAGCAACTGGTTTCTCTACTGTTTATACTCGCAGACAACACCAAAAAGGGGAGGCAGTCATCATCTTTTTTCTAAACACAGTGGGCAGTAATTGCATGTTTGAGACATTTATGCAGTACCCAGTAATTTTGTATTAATTTCGTGTTTTGTTTTGGGTTTTTTTGGCAGCTGTGCCATGCATTCATTACAATACAAGTGCAAAGGATAAAATGCAAGGTGAATCCAAATTTTCATGGCAAGGGAAAGGTTTCAAATAAGCAAGCTATGATGAGAAACACTGTTGTTATGACACTGCTGTCTGTGTGTTCTTGTGCTTGCAAAGTGACAAAAATCTGTATGTCTGCCATTCCCTACAAATACATAATATGCAGCTATTGCATCAATTCCAGTGGGACCTTTTATGCAGGATCACTCACAGTTACGTTTTTATGACTCTGTCCTGAGATGTCAATTATTTCCTTAAGAAATATATTCAAGCACAGTGCAGAGAGGAAATACCTGTTAACAAAGAAAATACTTGTATCTACAGCTTAAACTGGATTGCAGTAAAAACCAAGAAACTAACCTTTCAAGGCATAATCATATGTATACTAGACATCTTTTATTTAAGAAATAATATCACTGAATAATAACCCAATGCTTAAAAAGAGGTGTTTTTCCAACACAGTCCCTCTAAAGAAATTCTCCCTCCTTTTCTAAAGCTTCAGGGGTTCAGTAAGATCCATTTTAGGAGACAGGTAACAAATTACAGCAATTTGAGGGCAAAATATGGACAGGAAGGAGGAAAAGAGTAGTCACTCCTTCCAATTTTCCTTCCATCTTCTGATATATACTGGTTATCACATAGTTTGGAGTAGTAAAGGGGACTCAAACCAGGGAACAGTTATTCTGAGTGGTCACCTCAGGGCAAAAAAAAAGACTTCAAGCTGAACAGTCTACCTGGCAATTACTGGCAACAAAATGGCAATTCTGTCCCTTCATCCAGCCAGTTTTGAGCAGGAAAAGAACCACACAAAATAGCTATGTGGTCACACTCACCTTCCTCCAGTGATGTTTCTCCTGCCTCTGCACGTCCCAAAATCCACACAGATCTCTTTTTACTTGCACATTACAAGTTGTAACAGCTGGTGCATTTTGCCCTGCACCTTACACCAGCCATACCAGAGAAATATTTGCAAATGATAATGTAACAGTTCTCAAACCATACTGCTGAAAATCCTACATGCAACATCAGATAATGATTTTAATTGAAAGAAATGTTAGAAATGTTCTGTAATAACTCCAAGTTTTGATTTGCACTGTACAAAAAAAACAACAAACACACAAAAAACAAACAACAACAAAAAAATCAACACATTTTTCCCTACTTAGCTCTATTTCTCTACTGTTAGTATAAGTCCAGTCGCCTTACATGATAAGCTGAAGGGTTCTCAAATGCTTCTTACATACCAATTTCTTTCTTTATTTTTTTTTTCTCCATATAGCTTTATCCATTCAGGGGCTGATCTGAATTTCAGCAGTCAGCAGGATGATTCTTATTGATTTCAGCAGTCATCTGTGGAGCAGAACCAAGCCAAGTTAGCATCACTAAGAACCTGAAACAAAAGTGGTGCATTGTCTGATGAAAATTATTTACAGGATGGAATATGTGAAATAATTATCAGCAAAATAGCTGATGTTTGATACTAGTTTACAATCACTTAAGTAGGTAGTCCTAAAAATGCCAAACCTGTCAGATGCTATTAAGGTAGCCACTGGCCTGATAATTACTGACACATAACTGTTGGCCTCTTGGCCAACAGTTCTGTGTTCTGTCCTTTATATCCATGTATTCCTTCCTACCTTGCAGAACTTTTGAGAGGCTACCTTTTTGCTTCGTTTTGTTTTTCAGAAAGTTTTACTGTGGTCTTCATCTCCAAAAATTACAACTATACAAATAAAAAATACTAAACACCATTTTTTAAAGTGCAAAATAGCTATTCTAGTTGATTGCAAATTAATTTTTTCTGCCTGTTCTTGAGATCTAGCCTTGAGGGATAATCCCTATAAAATGAGAGGAACAAGCAACTGATATAGGTCTTCCATCAGATTTCATGGGGTTTTCAAAATCAACATAATCTTAAATGAGAAACTTATTTAGAATTTGCTACTTAGTGCACAATAATCAAAGTGATTTAAAGGAAGATTTCTTTCCCTGACTAATACCATAAGTACACTCAGCTCAGCTACTGCCTTATTTTAAACAAAGCAATAGCAGCAGTATATATATGTGCCCTTCACAACACAGAACTAACAGCATTATTTGCTTTAATAACCACTTGACCACAGACACTGATGCCAGTACTCCAGCATAAATTCACCGCATTAAATGTCCTGCTTCAGCCTAATGCTATGAGCTTTATACCCAGAAGCTGTATTCTGACAAGCAGGGAGTTACATAAAAATGGGGTCCCATCTTCGCAATTAGTTTTAACAAAATAGATATCACACAAACAGATAAATCCTCAGCATCTTATCTCCCTTTCAGCAACTTACTCTTTTACATTTTCACATATCTCAATAATCAAGCCCTTGAGGCAGGCACATTATCATTTTTCCTCCTTTGTCTATAAAGGACAACACAATTCCTGGCATTACAAAAACAATAGAAATGTCCTCATTGCATTAGTTTGCCACTGTTTACCTAGAGTAGAATGAGCCCCTTGGAAAAATGTTATTTTTTTGAAGATGGAAAGAATCGAGTAGAGTTTAATCATATTTTATATTGGTTTGTATGCCCTACAACATAATTTCAGGAAACTCTGGATTTCCAAATGGAAGTGGTTGCTGGAACATGGTGTTAATTGCATAAAAAATATCAAGGTTATATTTTGCATTGCGTCAGTATTTTAGAGGAATCCACCAGTACTCTCAGTAAGATTAAATTATACAAGTTATATTGAATATTCCTTTGAAGAAAGTTCTGCAGCTTTGTATACTGTTGCTTCCAGTAAACACTTCTTACAATGCAGGGATCATTAACTGGTGACTCATTTTCCCTGAGTTCTAGCAAAGAATCCAGGACAAGAAAGGGGCACAGGATAGTGACAGCTTATCTATCTGTAATAGATAGATCTGTTTACTCCAGCTGTGCAATGATGAAACTTGATTGAAACCAAGGGATTTCCACCCCTGGAGTCAGGCACAAATCTTAAAAGTTTGGCAGTTGGAGCTTCCCTCCATTTCCACCCTTGTTCCCTCCTCTCTGAAGTGTTCAGTTCCAATTTTTAAATAATTAGGGGATAAAGCAATCCTTAATAAGGCACAGGACTAGACACTAGGAAATGCAGGTTCAGTTCTGTCACTTTTCAGTTCTAAAGTCTGCACCAGTGAAGTCATTCTACAAACAGCAGAAAAAGCAAAATACTGCAAAACAAAGCCCTCTATTTAAATGGCATTATTTTTTCCAAAAGTGAACCCCAGTACTAAAATAATAATTAAAAATATCATAAGACTGGGGAGGGTAGTAACTCCAGTGCTTAATCATGCTGATAAAACTTTTGGGTAAAGCATATTAAAACTGCTTATTATGTTCAGTTCAACAGCAGTAGATCCAGTAACAACCAGGAAATAACTCTTGATGTGACTATCAGTTTTTGAAGCAAAAGACATTGAGCTCTAATTTCCTACTCAGACAACTGGCAAAGTGAGGGAGTCCAGACTACAAGGCATTATGTTTGGTGTAGAGTGACAGTTTTCAGACTGACTGGTGGGCTTAGGTTTTGTAATATATTATTATAGGCACTTCAGTGTAAGCCCACCATTGCAATGTCAAGGAAAGACAGGTACAGAATTGCTTATTCAAAGATTCCAGTGAGTAGCTCATTGCTGTCTCCATCACAGATCCAAAACATATGCTACAAAGTGAAAACATCTTCCTGCTTCTGTCTGCTGAATTTTACATTTGCTAATGACTGATACAGAAACAGGTGCTGCTGTAAAGTCATGGGAAAGCACTGAGTTACCCATATGACAGTAATGCAAAGTTGTCCATAAGAGGGGAAGACTTCAAATTAAAACATGTGTAATTCATTTCCTTCACAGAATATTCTCTGGTGACATTTGTACAGACCTCCGTGTGTCAGCAATCTGTTTGTGATGTTTTGCAATTTCTTCAAATGCAGCTTTTGCTCTGTGGAGTGACAGCAGTAACAGTGATTAAATGAAGCTGGAATACAAGGTCCTGCTGAGGTTCCCCTACCAGGGAGCAGCCAAGCCACTGTACTTGGGAAATTTAGGGAGCTTTTGTGTTGTTTTTTTTCTTGTTTTCCTTGCCAATTTGAGATTTGTTCTGTTTTACTTACTTCCCCTTTCCTTAAGATTGTCACTATCTATGACAAGTTAATTATGATATATTCATTTCTGAATACTTTTAGAGAGATGCCCCAGAATGTCAAGTAATGTTGTAATAGAGATGAGAAGAAAACAGCAGGTGCTTGACATCTAATTTAGTTAGAGCTTCCTGCCTGAAATAAGAGAAGAAATGAGCATATAACACATACCAGGCATGTATTTATTAAATCTCTATATACCTGCTTAGCAGAGACCTGGAATTGACTGAGGCAATAGATTTCACTGCTGTTCTGTATCTCTCATCTACTACACATTTACAGAGGAGGAAGAATACAGTCTGGAACATCCATCTTATCTGCAACTACTAACTGGCAGAGATTCATCAGAAGCGGAACCAGGTTTCAACATCAGGATATTCCCATTGTATTCAATAGCAGTTGAAGCTGTTCCACATCTCACAGAAGATGTATCACACTTTTCAAGGTTTGCAGTTAGATGACCATCAGTCAGAGAAAATGTTTATACATATTACTGGCACAATCTGGAGCAGTCCTGCCTGTCCTGACTGGGAAGTCATGATCTTAAAGGAGTGAATAATTCCTAATAAAACTAGGAATTAAAATGCAAGTTCACCCGGAGCTTATCTGACCCCTAGATCTCAAGCAGTTTTTTGAGAAAAGTCTCTCTTCACTAAATCACAAGCTCACAAGACAGTAGCAATATTAGTGGGTTTTGGGGAGATAGAGGAAGCTCTAAAAGGAAATATTTTAGGCAGCAAGAGATGTCTTCTTATCACTTACACTGTTTTTAGCTATTTTCTTGCAATACTTGGATCATTTTGTCATTTTAATGCTTTCTTATCCCAGCTCTAGCACTATAACTATACACAAGTCACGACCATGCTGTTCCCTCTAGACAAGTATGCAAAAGAGAAACATAAGCTATTCAAGCCTCTCAAAGGGTTTTGACTCGGAAAGCAAGTTTCTGTCTTGGACCTCAGCTTCCTTTGATGGGACTTCAGAAAGGCCCCAACAATCTTACTGAAACTTAGTAGAAAGCGTATCGCGGCAACCTGGCCAGACATTAACCATGGGGCTTTACCATGGATACTTTCTTTCAGACATAATTTTCCATATGCATTTTTGGTTCATTGCAGTTTAGACTTGTTTAATGTGTGTTTCCACTAAAAGAAATACAGAAGGGTTTGGACTTATTTTACTAGCTTAATTTCCTCTGGTAGATACTAATTTTATTACACTAATAGAAACCTATGCATTCTATGTATTTTTGTGATGCCTAGGATTTCCTGCTTTCCCATTTGGGCACTGGGAGTAGGATTTATGGAGCAACTTGATCTAGGAGTCCAATATTCTGAGCTGCATGCGACATTATCAGAGACATGCAGGGGAGCCAAAGCACCCTCTAGCTGTGACTCTTTGTTGTCTCTCTCCACCCAGTTTAAAGGAGTTTAGGAACCCTAGTCAAGCATCTAAAATTATGTGGCTAGGCAGTACAAGCTATGCAGACTGGGTGCAGCTGACGTCTGCAAGACATCAAGAAAACAGCATGATTAGATATCAATTTGGCCTCACTATAGTTAGTTTTCCTTATCTGCATATTGGTTTATACACTAGCAGGCAGAGTTAGGTATTCTGAGTTCAAACTGGGTATCTCAAAATACATCTAAGAAAAACCAATCTACATCCAGCATTCTTTTGCTGTAGCCGCTTTTGACACTTGCTCAATATATGCCTGCTTTTCTGTAACTGCAAAAAGAATGCAATTACTGTGACAAGGGAAAAAAATAAATAAATTAAAAAAGTGTGACCAACATTGACATTCTTTTCAGGTCCTTATTGAGAAAGGTGTAACCCACAGCTGCTGCATTCTATATGTATAGAGACTCCCTAACGCTCAGGAGACAAAGGACAGAGGGCTGCATAGATCCACAGACCTCCTGAGAGAGCTGCAAGCAAACTCCTGAGGTGGACAGCAGCTTTGCATTAGGTGAGTGAGCCTTTAAAGCCAACAAGGCTGTTGGAGAAAACGATGTCAACATGGACTGGATTGGACTGGGTGATCTTTTGAGGTCTCTTTTAACCTCTAAGATTCTATGTGATTCTTGAATAAGAACTGGCCCAATACAGAAATCTGTATTATTTTCCATTGAGGTTTCCTGCACCCCATGATTGCTCCTGGACAAAACACAACCATGCCTTGAAAATAGGACTGTGGAGACCTGTTTAGGTCAAAATTTACTTACACTCTCCTGGGAAACAGTACTTGATTTCTATGCCATTCAGCCCTTCAGGTTTGGCAAGGACAGAAAGATGATGTATATGTAAGAACAAAGTACTATACTTCTCCGTACGCTAGGGGAGGAGGCTTTGGCTTTTTTTTGTTAGCTCTCAATATTCAGTTACAACCTTCAGCATAAAAAATATCATGGTCTGTTTCACACAGAAATATATAGATATTATAAGGTCTTGTTAACAAAACTAAGGTTTTTTTTGGGTGCTCTTCCATCTTTGACGTATGCAAGCGTACGATGAGTAGAGAGTCCTCATAGTCCTCATGAGATTCAAAAGACCCCTGAGAAACTGGACTTCCTTGTAAAGCACTTCTGAGACTGATGTGCTCATGGATCAAGTGCTTTAGCTTTTTTTAAAACAGCTGAATGGATACCCAAAAAAGTCCTGCATATAATGTTACTCTCTGCAAGACCTCAAAAATAACAACTTTATTAACTTCTACAAATTGTAAATTCAGTAACCATAATCCTGAAGTATGGCACTTTTTTCCAGCACTAAAAGCCCAGTTCTCTGAGCATTTATGAAACTGAATATATAAATGTCTCAAATCCAAGCATACGCCCTGGACAAACCTGCATCAAGTTGGTATTTTCACATTTGAGTAATTTAAGCCCAGGAAGAGTTGATTATGCCTCTACTGTTCTCAGAGTGCTGTGCACGACTAATGAAAAGAAAAGAAATCTTGTAACAAAGAGCCTAACATAACACGAAGATTAAGTATTTCCAACAATGTAATGGCCAAACCCTACATTTTTATAGCTGGTACTATGCCCTCTTCATAGCAGTAGCAACACCTGTAGCAAACACATTTATTAATTAGAAGCCTGGAGCTGTCATGGTCCCCTCAATAGATTACTGTTGCATGCAGAGCTCAAGCCAAAATGCAAAGCTGGGCTAATGCCAAAAGTGCAAAATCCTTTCTGCTATAAGCAGCATATTTTAACAGACATCTGCGGCACCAGTGTGCCATGATCCAGGCTGGCTATTTGCCAGTGTCCAACTCATTGGTCTGAAACTTTAAATCTATGAGGCCTAATTTTGCCGCTCCAGTACCTTCTGGGGCTAATTAGTCTGGACAGAGGATTAGATAAATGTCACAACATTTCTGCTAGAATCCAAGCTAGCTGTCAGTATAAATGTGCCTATTGTGTAAAAAACGCTTCAAGTGTAACATCTTAACTCCCAGGTAAGATACCAGATCTTAGCAAGAACCCTAGTGACACTAAACTGGTAGGTGTAGAAGCACAAAGTTCTCCAGTCTAGAGTCTTCAGCTGCGACCACTCCCATACCTCGGTGAAACTTGCACCCTGACCTTTGCAGGAGAGAAACCCAGGAATCTGTGGAGGACACAAGAAGAGCACTCCAGGTCCTTCACTGGGCATTTCAGGATCAGGACCCTAGGACACACTGAAGAAGGCACCTGTACCTCACCATAACTGAAGTATTAAAAAAGATGGATTTTTCTCTTCATGTAGGACAAAGTCAGCAGAATTTTCCTCTTTCTTTCAGAGAGTGCCAAAAGCCAAAGAGTAATCAGTTGTGTGTTCATTTTTAGATGGAGGGCAGTTTTATACTTGATTTTTTCTGCATGAGTTAACTCAAAACTAGCTAAACACTGCAAAAGACTCAGGCTAGCTATTATCTTAAATAAGACTATTTTCTGACCTTCCTCCTTGTTCCTTTTGTTTATATATATTGAACAACCTAGTGTCATTTAAAACTTCTCTGATTGTTCTTGCAGTTTCTGGAGTGTTTCCTCTCTGTAAGAACTTTTAACTACTTTATCCTTCCTCTAAGAGTTTTGGTGTACTTCAGTTTGGTTCTGACACAGTGTGCTCTTCTCTAAGCAGAGCCAACTGAGACTCAGGCAAAGACCTGCTTCCTTCAATGCCTGACTCATTAGGTAGGAGTCATAGGTCAGAGCTGCTTAATATAGCACAACACAATAACCTGGTCCCAATCATCACTTGCAAGAGAACCTTTTAAAGGCATAAAAGCTATTTCAAACCCATGACAGAACAAGTTCTCAAACAAACCCTGCCAGGAACCCTCTATATTTTCTGGTAAGCTCTGAAGCCTTCAGAAACACATGTACAGCAATGTCTTGAGGAGAGACGTGCCTCTCTGAGAAATGGGGTAAATGAAGATTCAACATTTTTAGGAAATTACGGAATCTTTTGCTGAGAAGCTCTCAAATAATAAACTGTAAATTCGTCCAGGCCATGATGTCGTAGAAGGTTTTGTTACAGGTATTTCAGGAGACATTGCAATCTCTTGCAAGCTGATTGTCTCAACAGAAACTTAAAAGCAGCAGTCCTTATGCTAACCGAAAATACATGCAATGAAATCACAAATAGGATTTCACAGCAAACTCTCAGAGGTGCCCTTGAACATGAACAAAATACAGTTGCCTTCAAATTCACCCCATGCAAGTGGCATATCTGACCAGATAGGACCAATTAACTTGATTCATTACTGGTAAGTCAGACCAGACTTAACTTTGGATCCAGCCCCAAATCCAGAATCATTTTTTAAAAGCCCCCAAAAAGCCCACACCAGCTACCTCACTGAAATACTTATTCATAGAGCTATGGGTGCAAAACTTAAGCAAGCCCAATATTCTTTCTTACAACACATATCACTGAAAGAATATACATCAAGTTTGGATGACAAAACAAACATAAGTGACAGAATAAACAAAGGACAATTCAACAACCTGCTCTGCCACTTTAGGAAGTGTATAGCACTGTCAAAATAAGGTTTTATAATGAAAGTGCTCAGCAACTTTGGTAGCTTTCAGTAAGTGCTCACTGTACCCTTCCTTGCTCTTATGTCTTCTCACTTTTCTAATGCAACCTAATACGTAATTTGCCTGTTTTACTGAAACTGTTCAATGGGATCATGCTTTCAACACTTTTTTCCACAAGAATCCCCAAGTCTTTTTCTTGACCACTGTGCTGGATGATTGTTTCTCTTAGCAGGTATTCCCCAGATTATTTTAGTTCCCCCAACTTTAATGATCTTATATTTCTCTACACTGAACTCTACTTGCCATCTGCTGGCCTAGTCTCAGATGAAACAATTCCTTCTAATTTTGGTTGCATTACTCTGCATTATTTGTTCTACCTTTAATTCTGGTGTATGCATTTTTGGAGGTTTTGTTTTCAATATTCTTTTTCAAGTCAGCTTGATAGGTAAAAAAAGAACTCAGACAGTTCAGAAAAGAAAGAAATGCTTTAGAAAAATAATCTTTGCTTCCATATGAATTTAAATTTTCAGATACTTAAAAAATAAATAAGTTCATGTTTCATATCACTTAGGAAAGATAAATTACAAATTGCCATAAATAACCTGTGTGCTATATCCTTGACTCCCAAGGAAATACCTAAAAGTCAGGGCTTGGAACAATATTTTTGCCATTTCTGAGCTTGTGAAAACTATTTATTCTTAAAATTGGACTTGAACTGACCCATGAATTAGCTGATTATTTCAGCTCCCTACTGCAAGTTTTGCTGTCTTTTATTGGCAACTAAAAGCTGTATTTTGCACTTACAGGACCCAGTCCAAAGCCTGTTGCGTCCACTTAGTTTTTCCATTGGCTCTAGAGTAAGCTTTGCTCAGGATTGTCTAGTGTTTCCCACTCAAAGAACTCCAGCTAGCTTAATTAAAGACAGAAAGATAATCTTCCAATAATTACCTTTTACAGAGGCCAAACTTCAATACCAGATATCAGCAATAGATTTTGATCATGGCTTTTTTTAAAGGTGCTGAAGAAAATTAAATGATTGCATAGGGGAAGAATCTGCATCACAAATAATTACACTAGCCAGATTTCCCGTAGCTTTATTCCACATTATTTTTCATCATGTCCTTGGAAGGAGACTTTATCTGTAGATTCTATCTGAAGACTGTGAGGTTCACTCATATTCAGATTAAAAGTCTTTAATTTTCTACACCAGGAATTTGGTAATGAGTGATTTTTTTATATATATACCACCAGAAAAAGAATAAAAGAAAAACATCAAACTGCAGAGTTTTTTCATTTCCTGAGCAGCAGGTTTTGATTTTTCTCTGCCACTGCAATGATATCATTTAATAAAGGCAAAGAATCAGATTTTCTAAAAATTAGATGTTCTGATGACAACTGCAGATAGCAAACCAGTACCATGAATTCAGGTCCCAATAAGGAAGTGTGGGGTTTTGGCATACTCTCACCCTTCACTTCTGAGAGGGACTGCTCCATCTGAATGGTTAGTTTTGAAATGTATTGGCATAAGTGGTCTAATAGACTGAACTCTTTCTTTAAAGCCACAATCTGGACACCAACTATACTTCAGCAACTCAACTCTCAGGTTACCCTTTGGGGACAAACACTTCCAATTTGATTTCATAGAAACAGAGAATGGTTTGAGTTGGAAGGGACTTTAGAGATCATCTAGTTCGAAGACCCCTGCCATGGGCAGGGACACCTCCCACTAGACCAGGTTGCTCCAAGACCCATCCAACCTGGCCTTGAAGGCATCCAGGGATGGGGCTTCCACAACCACCCTGGGCGATTTGTGCCAGTGTCTCATCACCCTCACAGTAAATAATTTCCCCCTAATGTCTAACCCACCCTCTTCCAGTTTAAAGCCAGTCCCCCCCTTGTTCTATCACTCCATGCCCTTGTTAAAAGCCCCTCCTCAGTTTTCCTGTAGGCCCCCTTCAGGTACTGGAAGGCTGCTATAAGATCTCCCTAGAGTCTTCTCCAGGCTGAACAACATCAAATCTCTCACAGCCTGCCTTGTAGGAGAGGTGCTCCAGCCCTCAGATCATCTTTGTGGCCCTTTTCTGGACTTCGTCCATGAGCTCCATGTTCTTCTTATTCTGGGGGCTCCAGAATTGGACACGGAACTCTAGGTGGGGTTTCAACAAGAACTAAATAAAAGGGGAGAATCACCTCCCTTGATCTGCTGGCCACCCTTATATTGATGCAGCCCAGGACACTGTTGGCTTTCTGAGCTGCAAATGCACATTACCAGCTCATGTAAACTTCCCATCTACCATCACCCCTAAGTTCTTCTCCTCCAGACTATTTGCAATACATTCTCCACCCAGCCTGTATTTGTGCTTGGGATTGCCCCAACCCAGGTGCAGGACCTTGAAGCAGTTGCTCTTGTCTAATTTCTGAAGGGTTTTGTTTAGCTCAGTGACAGCACTGATTATGTATAAAATTGTCAGTTATCTAGTATTATTGTTTATAAAGTGCAGTCATCTTCACACATATTTACAGATAACTCTCTCTATGGCTGTTCTGTTTGTTTCCACAAAATTAGTGCCTTTACTTCAACGCTGCCTTTGAAGAACATCAGCGGAATCAGTTATATGCAAACTCATTTTAATTAGGCTTTGCAAAAGCCAAAGTAGTGTTTATGCTCGAGCAGCCCTCTTAGCAGGAGCTTAAATTATGAACAGGAACCTCTGCCCTAGTGGCACAAAAGAGTTGGCACAGAAGCATGTCAGTCTCCTACCGCTCTCTCTTATCCCTCAGCCACCACTGGCACGGTTTTCCTGTGGAGGAGAGCAAGTGAGGGCAGCCAGTGCTAATTCTAAAGCAGCTTTAATTCTCCATCAGCTTCCTGCCAAGAAATCTGCAGGGTCAACAGGGAACATTGTTAGGGAGTCACAATTCTTGTTGCTTGGTTTTAAGCTTTATTGCAGCTTAAGCTTTGTTAAACATTTAGAATACCTTAAGAAATACACTGTAAGCACTGATAAGGGACTTCTGCACCATACAGAAGTGCTCTCACTTCTCTAATAATGGACCCAATAGCACCTTTGAGAGCCATGCCCTTGCACTTGCTAAGAGGTGCAGCTATACAAGTCTCGGTGCTTTATTTTTCTTCTCAAAAAATTTCCTATCTTTCTAGTTTCAGATTATTATTTGCTTCTATTCTTGTGAAATCTTATTTCATCATTCCTTTCATCCAGTAGCCTGGTACCAGTCCTCCACACTCTTAGTAGACAAATTAAGGGATTCTTTCCCTTTCAGTGAACTGTACATTAATTTAAAAATATATAAATCAAGAGGCACTGCCTCCATCACACTCAGAGAATCTCTGAAGCCAATTCCTTTAATATCTTCTTCTGTATTACTTAACATCCTTCAAGTCATGTAGCCATAGTTATATCATGATAACTTGGATGCATTAGGGCATCCATGGTCTCAGCTAGAGTCAAAAGCAAGACATTCAGTCTTCCATCTTATCCTATGATTTATCTCAGCACAAAATCAATGTATTCCTATCTAAGTCTATACTACTCTCAGTGGTAGGCACATACACAGTTTCAACTACAAGATCCATAATAGCTTCCTGCAAACACCTTCTGGGTGTAGAATCTTTATTGCATTGGTATACAATCGTTACTAGATTTACTGCAAAATTAAACCACACCTGAAAGCTACTCCACAAAATCTCCTAGTGTCTCCATCAAGCTCTAGTGAATACTACGGATTTCCATTGATTTTCAGATTACATTTAGGGAAGAGACTATCATTCACTGTGAATCCTACAGTGCTGAGGTTCAGATTCATCACACTTAACCTAGGTAACAAAGCTAGGTGTGCAATAACCATGAGCTCCCTCTAAAATCATTAGAGACAGACACTTCCAGAAAGTAATTCAGGTTTTCAAAGGAATTAATAGCTTTTGGAGTGTGCTTACCTCTTTCAAGTGAATATAGAGGGAGTGTGAGACAACAAGGTTCTTAGTTTAGGCGTGTAAGCACAGTGCTAAAAGTTAAGTGGCTGGAAGGTCCACGCTGTTTCTGACTAACAAATACCATTACACTAAATAAAAATAATACAGGTGCACACAGTTCTCTCTCAAACACTGAACAGAATTAAGGGACCAAACATAAGTGCCTTACCCAGCTGATCAACATCATTTGCATGTAACAATGCTATGAACTGTACAGCAGCCAACAAGTGTCCATCCTACCTTCATTTAGAACTTCCATGTGCTTTCTAGAGCTCTTCATAACAGCATCCAAGTCATACAATCACTCCTAGCTTCCTTTTAACACCTACAGCTGGATTTAATGCCCAGCAGTAAAATGGACCCTTATTCTTGCTTTAAAACCTCTGCTTGTAGGAGATGTATGAAAAAATAGCAATTACTTGCCCAAGTGTTTCTTCAGGAACATGCTGAGCAAGATCAAATGTACTTTGTCATAATGAAATCATTACTGGTTATGATGCCATTTGACTTTCATAGTAAGGTGAACTCATTAAGAAGAAAAAGTAAGAGGTGTGTCTATTCCCTTGTAAGGAAACAGAATTATTATTATTAGTCATCTCAGCCTCATTAGCAAAACAACAGCATTTGTGAGTCAGAGCAAAACTAGTAGCAGGCTAGCCTATTTGATTCTTTTTAAAATCCATTTCTATTAGCCTTCAACTACTGTTTTTAACTGTACAATGTTTAAACTGCTTATCATAACACAAAATCACCTTCCTCAATGTATAATTGAAGCATTCAATAAAGAAGGTATTCTGGCAAGCAATGAAAAATGGGGCATTATATACAACAGTAAATATTTGACTGGTTTTTCATAAGAAAATTGCAGCATTTTAATATTTACTTTCACTCTGAGGTGTTGATGATTTCCCTGCTGAGCAATAAAAGGGGAAAATTAAAAGGGCCTTCATAATCACTTGATTTTCCTTTTAAAAAATAGTATTTGCCAAAATATTCTCTGTACTCTTACTGTTTGTGAATTTGAAAATGTAAACTTGCAAATTTATTTGGAAGTGCTACTGTTAAAAAATAGCATCTCAAACTTTGATTTTCCTATCTGCTCTCTGCCCTAAGGGAACAGCAATTTCTCTATGACAAGATGGATCTGGCATCCTCAAGCTACATCAGCATGAACTACCATCAGCACTTGCTGAGCATCTATCTCATGTTATATACAGTTCCTAACACATTTATGCTACAATGGCAATTATAAAAGTAACAATGGCAGCCTGCAGATGGTCATTCAATCCATAACAAAAATGAGTCCTTTTATTGTTATTATCACTGGTATAAAATCCATCCTGTCTGAGTAGACAGCAGACAGCAGATATTTTTTCTCTTTAACTATGTAGTCTCTCCAGCGTTACACACAGTGAAAAGGATGCCCCAAAACATTACTTCAATTCTCGTAATTAAAAATATTTGGAATAAATCTCATCTAAAGTAGTAAAAATAGACTGCCTGGCCACATCTTTTTTCAGAATTAAAAGTGTATTTAACACAACTAGGTATCATTCACAAGATAGAAAGTCACCTCATTTGCTGGCTCTTACCTAGCAGGCACACAATTGGTAACAATTTATTAATCTCCTCTGCACTTTCACCAGGCAAAATACTTGAATTATGCAGTGTGCTGTTCCTAGGATTGGTAGCATGATATAATTTTTATTTATTTATTTAAGATTTAATCTGACATTTACTTCGAAATGCTAACTCTATAAATAAAGGGTTAAAACCTTCGTTATGCCTGAAAGCAGCTCTTCAGCATTAACCCCATCTATCCACATGAAACCTTGAGTTTTTCATGATGAAAAGTAAATTGAGAGGTCTAATTTTCCTTACTTTGACTACCTGAAGTTACAGCAATAGGCTAATCAAGCCCTCTAGGCTCTTCCTAGAGTCAACAGTGAAAAAGAGGCATCTCCAGAAGGCAACTCACCCCATCCCAAAACAAATGTTATGCTACAGAATTGCTTTCACCTATCTGTTCACCACTGAATAAATAAGACACCTTTTTTAGAAGAGTTAAAGACGAAAAAAGACCTTTCAGAGAGTGTATTTGTCCAAAGTAATACACAACTCAGTAAAATCAAACCAGAAACAGGATTTCCAATCAGTAACTCCTGGTCTAATTGTAGGACAACAGCAACAGATTTTCAGAGAAGAACAAAGTCTAAGTTATGATTGATTAACACTATGCTCAGATAATTAAATTCTGTTATAGACAAAATGCTCTATATAAGTGTAACAATATTTTTTTCTGTGTTATCAGAACACTCTTTAAAAAGCCTTAGAAATGAAAATGTGTTCTTTTTCAAATAACACAAGGCTGAAAAACATTATCCCATCACTCACCTGAGAAGACCAGATTTTATGGATAACTATGAAATGAGGAAAATGTTGTCAAGCTTAATTTTATATTTTCTGCTTTTGTCAGCTTGCATGAGTAACTTCTATCCACTTTTGCACAGCTCTTAATGTATTAAAAATAATGAATAAAAGAGACTCCAACAGGAGAAGTCAAATATGACAATATAATTAAATTACTCAGCATCCAGGAATCTCTTGCTTTTCAGATCTAGGAGTTAAATATATGCCAATTCAATTTCCTTAAACATTTGATAGGACCTATTTTCTATGAGATGTCTTGCTAGCAGGTTTTTAGTCACATTAAGTGATCACAAAATGCACAGAAGTTGTGTTTTACTGCACAGCCCTAATTGAGCTGTCTCAGCTAAAGTAGCTGAACGTTACAGAAATGTTTATTATACAAGCTCACTTACTCTCAAACTAGAAAAGAACATTCTTGCATATTTCAGTGTAACTTATCCTACAAAAAAAAAAGGAAGCAAAAGTTCTTTTATCACCTTCTCATTTAAGTGAATTTTGCTCACAGATTTCTTTTACAACTCAAAAAACTGGTTTCTCTTCAAACTGCAAAAGAGCAAAGTCTCAAATACCTTTCAGTTGGCTCTCACTACGTTTGGTGTTTCTTTCTAACCAAGAAGTACACTTTAGTTCCTTGCAGCATTCAGTAACAATTAATACCTCAGCAGCACTCTGTGAATGAGATTATATATTTTTGTTTTCAATAAACATCTCACTGTGCACATTTGCCTTTCTTTCCTGTAACAACTTCTAGAATTGATTTCTCCATTTATTATGCATGTATCCACCCAGTCTAAGTTAAAAGTCATATTTAAAAAACACATAAAATACAAAGAAAACAAATGTAAAAAATCCTGATACCTACACATGAAATACAACTGTGGCTAAATGTCACAAACATCCCAAGTCCCTATCTATCTGTATCACACACCTTCCCCATAGCGGTGAAAGAAGGAAAAGGTGGAAATAACTTCTCTCAAGCAGGAGACCAAAACCCAGCTCTACTACAGAGTATGGATGTGTTGTAGCAAACAATGTATTGGATGAAATCTGTAGCAAAGATATTTTAGTTGTAAAGCAAGACATTAACATGAAATCTGGCATCAGTACTTACCTGATAGGGGCCACAATCTCAACCTGACTGTCTCTGTAACAACTCCCTGTATCTCTGCAGCACGGCTCCAAGAGCTCCCAGCTGTGAGTACAGAGCAAGGGCACCTCATCTGACCCCGCAACTTGGGTGGGAGCAGATCAGTATGATCTTGGGACATATCTGATCTGCAACTGTGATCATGGCTCACTGAGTCAACACCTGCCTTGTCGAAGAAACCTAAATTAGAACTTTCAATACTAGACTTGACCTGTTTTCCTTCATTTGTGGAGGGATGGGAAGGGAGGAAGGAAGGGAGGAAGGAAGGAAGGGAGGAAGGAAGGGAGGGAGGGAGGGAGGCAGGCAGGCAGGCAGGCAGGCAGGCAGGCAGGCAGGAAGGCAGGAAGGCAGGAAGGCAGGCAGGAAGGAAGGCAGGAAGGAAGGCAGGAAGGAAGGAAGGAAGGAAGGCAGGAAGGAAGGCAGGAAGGAAAGCAGGAAGGAAGGAAGGAAGG
>NW_009952533.1:2764740-2803579 GCF_000747805.2 Chaetura pelagica | reverse complement strand
AAGGAAGGAAGGAAGGAAGGAAGGAAGGAAGGAAGGAAGGAAGGAAGGAAGGAAGGAAGGAAGGAAGGAAGGAAGGAAGGAAGGAAGGAAGGAAGGAAGGAAGGAAAAAACACAACCCATTATCAAAAACACAACCCAGAATACTTCTACTTGAGAAGACAAAGGAGGAAAGAACACCACTGAAGAGCAGAGACTGAAAACTGTGTTCATTTGATTGCAACCAAATGTGCCAAAATCAAGTAATACAAAAAAAACATTCTTTTAGTAAACTTCCTTCCCAACACACAATCAGTGTAATTACAGGCAGGGATATTAGATCACAAGACAGAAAAGAGCTTGCACACAGGGGCATAAAAATAAAGTCTGTGATCTCCTGTCAAATCTTCTTTCCCCCTGTGCATTACTTTTGCCTTTCCAACAAATTAATGTAATTTTATTTCATTTAGTTTTCTCAAGTGTCCTCTCAGTATAATTCAGTGTCTACAACAGATCTGCACCCTGACTGACTGATTTTTTTCCCCCTTACATTCATGCTTGGCAAGAATTTAATAGAAATTACATATTTCTCTAGTTCATTCAAAGGGCACACAGATAATCAACTGGCAGTGACTTTGATTGATAGACACTGTCATGAAAACTGGAGGATGAAATCTTTGAGTGAATTTCCATGAAAAAAAGCTCTGTAGATAATATGTTACAAACTATGAGTGAGACATTTTTTACCATGTGACAGACCACCAAATTGGCACAATGCAAGATTTGCTACAGCCATCTGAATTTCTCAGCTATCTTACTTGCCCTGAGGTATGTCACCTTCTCAATATTATATTAGACCCCTTAGTGATGTGACATATCAACATAAAATCAATAGCAAATAAACTACACTGCAGCACCCTTCATTGCTAAGAAATTAAGACAAAAAGTTAATCTCATGGATTTCAAAATAATGATGAAAGATGACAGAAAAAGAGTGATGGTGAAAGGGCAAGAACAGCTGAAGGATCCCCATGGGTTATCATTGCAAAACATTATTTCTGTATACATACACTTGATTTAGAGCTGGTTACATGAGGTCTATAGTACCACAAAAGCTAATAAGTCATTCCCTTGGATGACAGCCTTAGCACCTGCGCTTCATCAAACAGCAGGAAGCCTTATAAATTACCTAGAGAAGCAACTGGTGACCATACCGCATACCTTTGAGAATCTTGCAAATCCACTTCAGCACGCTCATGAGGTTCATTTCATTTTCTGCATTAGTGAAGCCCACACAAACATTTTATAGTACTATCTATCCTTTTGCCCTGATTACTGTTTTTAGAATCAAGTTAATATCACTTCTGTTTCTTATGCTAAGAGAGATGCATCATTTCCTATTTTTGAAATAGTGCCTCTGTGTCTTTGAAAACAGTCTGGAATATCTACTAATTTAAAAGGAAAAGTAATGATTAGAGGGTGATGTTATTGAAGACCCTAGGCATTTGTGTTTGAGGACAGATAGATTTTTTATTTATATTAGAGCAAAGTGATGGGAAAACCTTCAGAAGCATTTGACTTGGTACTGAAAGTCTTTTGTTTTTCTGAAATTGCACCATTTTTTCATGTCAATGGAATTTTCTTAGAGTTGAATAGAAATATTAGATTATGTGTCAGCATCAAGGAGAGAGATTCCACTGACATTACTAGACCTCTATTTATATCAGCAGGGAACAGTATTGCTGATAGTCCTGATAGGATGAATGTGAAACAAAGTAACTTCATAGGTTGCATCTCAAATTCCAGCCTGGAAATTTTTAAGATAATTCTGAGATTTATTGTTGCCAGCAAACAAAGTGATTTTAAGCAGGTTTTAAGAAGATTCAAAAGGGAGAAAAACCAAAAAGAAGTCTGCTTCAAATTTTAAGAGATGTGAGTTAACTCAATGGATTTAGAATTATTTGGAGATGAAATCTACCATTATTTCTGCCTTTAAACAATAGGAAAAAAACCCTCAATTCATGCAGAGGATACATGAATGGCCACTAGTAACAAAGAGGAATGCTGCACCAAAATTTCTGGTGTATTGAACACTTATTTCTGAGTTTTGTTTATTAACGCATTACACAGCATTACTTTACACCTGGGACAAATTTGGTAATTTTCTCCTTCTCTCTTTTGAAGGCTAGACAATAAATACATTATAAATATCTGCCATAAGAGATCTTACAGTGGAAGAAAACTGCAAGAACTCATTTTTGAAAAAAAGAGAACAAGTTCAGATAAAAAGTGACTATTCACAGGGGAAGGCAGAAACCACATTCAATTTGTTCCAATCTTTGGCCACTACTGTAGAAATTGTCGCCTTTAAAGACAATCTTTACCTTCACATGAATACGAGCAGTGTTCTTTATCTGGAAGGTTTAAGCAATCACTCAGTTTTCCTGAATTCACACCATGGAACCCACTAAAGATAACAAATGACTTTTTATGTAATTATAGAATCATAGAATGGTTTGGGTTGCAAGGGACTTTTAAGATATTCTAGTTCCAACCCCCTGCATTGGCAGGGACACCTCCCACTAGATCAGCTTGTTCAAAGCCCTGTCCAACCTGCCTGTGAACACTTCCAGGCATCCACAACCTCCCTGGGCAACCTGTTCCATATTCTCACCACCTTTACACTAAAGCATTTCTTCCTAATGCCTAACCTAAATCTCCCCTCTTTCAGTTTAAAACCACTCCCCCTTGTCCTATCACTACCGTCTCTGATGAAAAGACCCTCCCCAGCTTTCCTGTAGGCCCTTTCAAGCACTGGAAGGCCTGTATAAGGTCTCCTTGGAGCCTTCTCTTCCCCAGTCTCACACTCCTAACTCTCTCAGCCTGTCTTCATAGGAGAGGTGCTCCAGCTGTTGGATCATCTTTGTGGCCCTTCTCTGGACTTGCTCAAATCAAAACCTTGGCAGTGAAGCATCAGATAACTGATTTCAGTGATTGTATTGCCAAGAGCTGTTGCAACATTTTTTAACCGGGTAAAACCCCCTAAGTACTGAAGATGCACTCATATACATATAGCAGGTATGGAGCAAAATAAAACTGAGTACTCAAGTCAAGCTGTGGTTCATCAAGAACATGGTTGAAAGCTCCTGCTACATGACAGCAAGCTATAGCCCAGATTCATTAACCATAACTATCGTCTTCTACTGAGGAGGGCACATCAAAACTGCAGTTGTCCCAAAATACTTTACTGTACCCATCAGATTGTATCAGTATTCCGATCAAGTATTTTGTGCTGTGCGTAGTGCCACAATAGCCAACAGGGCCACTTACAAGATGCAACTCAGTCCGACAAACAGATCCAGTGACGGAAGAATGGAAGCTGAACTCACACTATTGAAGAGGTTTGGGGTTGTTTTTTTTTCATTTGTAGATTTCTTCCTAAAACACACATTCCAACTCAACTAGAAATTTGTTATATTACAAGAACTTGGGGTCAGAATCCTGTTATCTATGACCACATATTTGGTGAAAAGTTACTTGGGATTAACCAGAACTTCATTTCAAAGTGAAAAGTGATGAGAACCTCTGAACATACAAGTTCAAGGTGATCTTAATTGATACTAAATAAAAAAAATAAAAAGAGGTGTCTGCTATAGATTTTTAGCAGTTCACCTAAACAATAAAAACTAAAGTCTTCTAAAGAAATCTAAAATATTTTTCTAATGGTTTAACCATCTATTTCAAAATACAGGGGTCTCTTACAGCTCATGCCCACTAGCTATAGCTACACTATCATACCGCTATATTTAGAAACAGCATCAGTAGCATTTGCAATTCCTTTATTTGACAAAAAAAAACCAACATGGCTGCAATAGTGGTTAGATAAAACAGTAAAGCGCAAGAACTCAGAGGGGTTGTCAGATGCTACTTCAGCCATACTTGCCCCCAAAAAAGGGCAATCTAGAACCACCCCCACACACACTCTCACTGCCAGAGTAAGAAGCCAAGAGAGCAGAGATGTGATTCAACCACGCTACAATTTCCTTAACTCCGTAGCAAAGAAGCACTGCCTGGCAATATCTTCTGCAAGTGCTCAGCCTTTCCCTTACACATTCCTACTCTTCTCAGAAAGCTATCAGGTTTCCTGCTTCCTTCATCTTCAAAAGGTACTGGGAATACCTGTCTTCCCTTTTGATACATTAAGGGCTGAGGAGGACACCACATCCCTGCATTGCCAAGAAAGAACTCTGCTTTCAGACTTCCTTACAGGCTTTCACTGAAGCTCCAGAAAAGCTGTAGGGTACAGAGCCCTTCTCCATTACTCATACCTGTGATTGTCCCACTACCACTACTTCCATGGAGCTGATAGCTACAGCTGCCCACCACTCTAATCACTGAAGCCAGAGGAGGGGAGCAAGACCCTAAAGCTTACTTTCTGATGCTCACCAGATGCATCCCGCTGTCCCAGTAACCACTTCATATGAAGCTTTAGTGTGCATATTGTTTTACAGAGACCAAACACCAAATTTCTATTGAACATGTCATCTTTTGATCCCCTGAAGCCTTTCATGCAAGCTGGGATTTAGAGACACAGGCAGAGCAGGACCAGAAAAATTGTTCCATTATAGCCTACGCTGTGTCTGCAAATAAAGGGCTCCATGCTTCAGGACTTCTCTTTCAACCAACAAAGCCAGCTACACATTTGCAAAAGGCTACACTATGTTCTTTACTAAAAAAAAATATTTCTCATTTAGATTGATCTAAAATGAGCTTTCCTGCATTACACTGCTAACCTGTAGAACATTCTGGCTGTAGTTTTTATCAATTCCACGCAACAGTATTTTGACAAACAAGTTTAACATTGAAACCAACAGTTGCGATTTGGCAGCCACGAGCTTTCTCTCTTTCATTTTAGTTATGTGTCTGCCAGGGCTCACTGTTCTTGTTATTCAAGATACAGCAGCCATAACTCATGTCTCTGGGGCATTATTGTACGTATATTTTGGAGTAAAGAGGGTTCTTAAGATGTCTAATATTATGTCCTTTGCAATCAGTTATGAGAGTATGCATCACCTTGCCAGTTAATCATACCATTATGAATGCTGAAGACATGAAAACCATGAGGGATTGGAATGCATATATTTCTGGATTAAGAAAAGCTATTGGAAAAATACGGGCAGACTACTGAAGAACTAGGTTTGGAACTGAGTTGGATTGGTGCACAAAACTGAAAGTTTAATTAAAAGGGCTTTTTGCCACAGTTGCTTGTAATGATTAAGGAAAAAGAAAGGGAAAGAACAAACAAACTTCCATCTTCTACTAAAAAATGGAGATGGAAAAGGCAAAATTCAGCACATTTGGATGAAACTAAATATAATTAAAAAACAATATATAAATACATCAACCCTCTACTTACCTGCACTGTCATTTTAAGCTAGATGAGGCTGATGCATTTTGGCAGAGTCATCATCAGTGCTGCACAGAACCATAAATGTCTTGCTTGTTTATGCATTAGTGTTCAATTTACCTTCCTTGCCTGTACTTTGCTGCCATCTCCAGGATGCTGTGGTTCTAAGACTGAAAGATTAAAAAACCTGTAGCCAAAGGAAAGTTACTTTGCTCAGAGGTGCAATATTTCAAATTGTAAACATTACTTTAGTTTCATTTTTTAAAATAATAAAAAATCTGTTTGCAGACACCATTCACAAGCATGGGTGTCATGATACCTTACCAATTCAAGCTGCAGGCTGCTTAGAAAAGCACAATGGTGCTTTAAAATAATAGCCTATTTAGCATAATGCTAAATTACAGAGGAGACTCCATAAACATCATTTATGGCATACATAAATTGTGAACAAGTCTCTTGGGATTGTTATTCTACCTAATTCTAGGAAAAGAAAGAGTAAATAAACCTTAAATGTGAGTATTTTACAAGGCTGGGATTTTATTTTATTTTTTCTTTAAGCAGTGTTAAGTCATTCAAGGCACACAGCTAGCCCCTTAGAAGTAGGCAATAATTGCAGTGGAAAAAAAAGTTTCAAAATCCTTTAGAATTAAAAGGTACTAGTGGTATCTTTCTTCCTCCTTTATTCATGAGAGGATCAACTTCAAGTGGATAGAGTATCAGGTATCATTAAGGAGGTCATTTATCTAAAAACTGCAATGAGATGTTAAGTCTCACAGTGCACAATGGACTATAGAAAACTTTTCCTAAAATTAAGACTAACAGTAGGCTAGAGCAACTTTTTTTAAGATGCTATACGATCAGTAATATTAATAAGTCATGTACAACAGTATTTTTTTTCCTCATTTATAAATCTTTCCTGTTAGCTCCATCTGGATATTTCCTGACATCATATCAAAGTATTAACTACTTTACTCTCTTGCACGCACACCACACACTTTCACTTGGTCACAATGCCAAAGCTGCACCCATATTGCTAATACACCAATGAGATATCTTTACCTCTCTCTGAACATCAAGCCATTTATCACTTACCTTTTCTACATTCACGTTCAAGGGTTTGCCTAACCACTTTATGGGCTGTCCACACAATACTGCAGCTTTCATTAGCTAAAGGAATTTGACCTGGGCCAAGACAGTGTCATAAATGGCTTGACATAATAGTTTAATATTTATTAAAACCTGATGGATCTCATTATTATACTTTAAAATGGAGTCAGAGCTTGCTAAGACTAAAAGCATTGTTCTGGTTGTAGACATACTATATAATTTATTTATTTATTGTATCTCCCAAAACATAAGATCTTGAAATAATAATTTACAACAGTGAAAAAAAGCTCACCAAAAACATGCCACTACAGTTATTTTTTATCAAAAAATAAGAATCAGTAAAAACTACTTTGTATTCTATTAGGACTTTCACTTTTAAAAATGAATTTTCCTATGTCAAAAGTATAAGATGCAGCCTAGCTCCATTGTCTAGAATCTACACTTCAGATTTTTCAGTCCCTGATCAGCTGTAACAACTGACAAATGAACATATCAGACACTATGGCAGAAATGGTCTGCACCATTGCAGGACTTGCCACAGTCCTCTGTAGAGAAGATCAGCATAGGTACTATATACCACAGAAGCCACAAAACAAGTACAGTGATGTTCAAAGCAAGGTCTTAAATTTGTTAGGCTTTTGCAGTGCTTATCCTTCTGGCAAGTGTTTCTGGACAAATCATACAAATATCTTTCTGTGTTACAGCTGAAGTGTTTTGCCAAAAACCATTCAAAATGATGTATACAGGGTAAGTTATTTGGCTTCATTTTTATTATTATTCTTGTTGTTATTTATATAAAGACTTAAGTTGCTAAAGATGAGGTGTGTGTCCACTGGCAATAATCTTGCCAGAAAAAGTGGAAAGCATATTAATGGCTTTCATTGATTTTCTGCACTAAGATCATTACAAACGTATCAGATCCATAAAAATGCATAGAATAGGTTCTCACCATCTTTACAATAATACTGAACTACGATTATTCTTTTTGAATTCAACAGGCTCAATTACTTTTCCTCTATTTGAGACAGAATTCACTCAGTCTAACCTGACCAGATTTTAAAGTAGTTAGTAGTTCGTAGACAGTAAATATAATATTTGTTATAGTTGAAGAGAGTCATTAAAGAGGAAGACAAGATAAAAACATCAGTGTAATGTTTATCTGTTAACTTGATAAAATTTGACCTGCAATCCAGAAAACAGTGCATTATGAATACTTCAGAATACTTCAGAACCACTAAGGAAATAATACCAAAATAAAAGCATTGAACTCAAGAGTAAGGACTCAGGTGCTTGGGAAATTCACCCACAATAGCCTAACTGAAACAAGTTAGCTACTCTGGAACCTTGGACTACATTATTATCTCCTGAAAATCCCTTTAAAAAAACATCAAAACACAAGCCCTCTTTTTTTTTTTTTTTCATATTAGCCATTCTGAAGAACTAAAATTTAACATGAATTTATTTTGTTCAAAAGGGAAACCCGTGGTAATTCACAGCATATCAGCATCTCATCAACATGGCATATTTTGATTATTATTTGGACATGGGTATAAGTGTCTGCTACAAGAAATTCAATCACTCAAGTAGTAATAAGGATTTTTTTATCATTTTCCTCTAGCATTTTTGTTTGCCTTTTACATGCTGTGTAAATCATAAGATTTACATTTTAAAATGTCTGTAACCCAAGGAAAGGCAGAAAATAAAATTTAAATACTAAGTAAACAGAACTTCTGTGAAGAGATGATTTTCTGCTATTCACACCAACTTCTTTCTTATATAGAACAGAAATAAAAGGCTCATATCACCCATATATCTGTAATTGTTTTAAAACATGCTTCTAGAACACATTTTTAACTCCATTACTTTTATAATACTTCATAATTTTTTCATAGCAGAAATCTGGATTGCATTTTCCTCACTGTTGTTAACTTGCTATGGGCCCATGTAAACATAATTCCCACCAGATGTTCATCACATACAGACTTCTGCTGTCAATATTCAGTATGTTTCTTCACCAGAAGCCTTCAATATGACCTACTGTATTTTCTAACTGGCAGGTCATGCATCAGCCACATGCTGTTTATGTGTTAGCTTCATTGATTTAAACACTTTTCTATGCTTTCACTTGCATATCCAGGAGGGGTATGTTACTAGGAGAGGCCTCACCACACAGATGCAAGTGAACTACTCAAAGTGAACACACCAGGAGATAAGTGTCCATGTCTTGAAGAGCAAGAGAAAATGAAAGACTGTAAGTATATCGAGGTGCTTTTGCCATATTGATTAAAGCCTAACAAGTTTTTAGGCATATATGTCCATAACATACACTCCACTTACACAGAATCACAGAATCTTAGGGGTTGGAAGAGACCTCGGAAGATCATCTAGTCCAACCCCCCTGCCATAGCAGGATCACCCAGAGCAGATCACACAGGAATACATCCAGGTGGGTTTTGAATGTCTCCAGCGAAGGAGACTCCACAACCTCTCTGAGCAGCCTGTTCCATGTAGCATCACCAATGTCTTGACAATATCAGCCTTGTCCAACTTCTTAAAATACAAAAATGCAAACTTTTCCTATATGTTACAATCTGTTGTGACACCTAATATACACAGGAGAAGGAGTTCAAGTCTTCAGTGAGGAGAATTAATCACAACTTCCAACAGCTTTAAACCAGACAGAATTAAGCCTCTTCCTCATCACATGACGTTGAGTGGAAACAGTATTGCTTCATGCTAACAGGAGGATTGAAAGTCCCCTTAGCCTTGCCTTATAAATAGTCTTCATGAGATTACAGTAACTACAAAAGAAATAAGAATGTGTAATGCAAAATTTCACCACAGAACAGCAAAGGGGTCACATTTCCTGATTTTTCTGAACATTAGAAAATTCAGGACATGAAAGAACACAGGAAAAAATCCTGATCAAGACAAGCCACAGAGGAAAGAAATAAATTAGTGACCACTATGGTCATAGTGCAACTCCTATTTCGGGCTAATTCTTATTGAGATGAGAGTCCCAAGACAGTCCCATTTAAACTAATTTAGCATAAAATACCACTCGATATAATGGTGGCAATGTCTAGTCTCAACTGTCTCCTGCAATTTACTTTTAATCTATAACGTTCCCCACCTTCTGTGCAATTTCAGGGTAGAAAAATAATACTTTTAAAGGCTACTTGAAAACAAGTGTTTCTGGTTACAGACCATTAGTTGTAAAAACATTGAAGTACCTTAGTGCTGCTATTCAAATGTAAATATTTGTGATTTTTAACATCTTCATTCAAAGGAAAACAAGCTATCCATTTACCACATACACTTTATTCAGAACACTTTGAATAATATTTACAGTCAACATTTTTTTTCAAGGGAAGTAATTTTTTTCCCTTAGTTCAATCATCATTGTTTTTCAAATGTTTCTATCACTATTGCTGCTAAACACCATGGCATCTTTTACGGAAATTATAACTGCAGGAAAAGGTAAAATATTTCAAATACAAAAGCACACTGTAAATAATAAATTGGGCAGTTCATAACTGCTGAGCCTTGAGAAGACCTGAAGGTAGGATATCCGACATAATTATAATTATATATTTGCTACCTTTTGACTCAAGACTTTTATCCGTAATTGGTTAGTTCTTCCCAATTCCCATCCCCTCCCCAATATGAGTTAGAAAGGCCAGTACAGCAAAAGTTAAAATATAAGAACTGTCCATTCCCCATTTCTCTCAGCTCACCTCATTCAAAAGCAACCATGGAGTCAGTGCTGAATATTCCAGTAAGAGCACACTGTTTGAGTAAACAAACTTTATTTTAGCTGATAGAAAATGATGCAGTATTCTATTACCTACACTGACAAGTGATTTATTGGTGCACTTTTCATTCCTCAAAACTCTTCCAGGTGTTACATTTCTCCACAACTGTACTGAATTTCTAACTCTATGTGCAATTCAGTGTCTGAACAGTAGTGCTAGAGATGCTTATTTGTTAACAATATATTACAGTATTCAATTTTTTTCCCCAATATATACTTCCTTAGGAATATTTTTTACAGCTATTTAATTACAATGTTTGAAGGCTGATCTCAAACTCCTGAAATTTGTTTTTCAAAGTAGATGTTTTACATGTGTTTTGTCCCCACTGCCAAGATTGCACACCATCAAATGAAAAACTGTGCAGTGTCTGGGAAAAAAAAAACAAACAAACAAAAAAAAAAGGAAAGGAAAAAAAAAGTAATAAAAAAGTAAGAATGTCCCCCAAAAAACATTATCATTATTACTCCTTTAGCTTCTGCCTTCTAAGTCTTTTCTGTTCCCTTCACTCTCACTGCAGGAGAAAGTAATGGACCTTTGACCACAACCTTACCCAGTCCAGCCTCTTTCTGTACCAGCCACTGAAGCCAGGCTGCTTCCAGAACTGGGAAAGCACAGTAAAAAATATCCTGCATTCAGAGTCTCAACTTCCTTTTCAGCTCTAAAGCTGAGTATCTGCCTACTACCTATTAGATGTATCTCATTAAAAATAGTATTACAGCTGGAAATAGGGGGGGAAGACCATGGTGAGGGGTTTTTTTAAGAGAAGAAAATGCTAGATTATACCAAAAAGTTAAATAATTATCAATCATGATTCCCTATTCAGTGTATTATATACCTAAAAACAAGTAATGTCTGAAGATTTTTCAAAGGCAAATTGTGGCAATTTAGACTATTTCTGTTGTTAAGGGATGATATTAAAGGAAATAGAAATTTTGTTTCATTTAAGTAATGTTTCAAACACTTGTGAAAAATGCATCAACCTATAAAAAAAGCAAAGCTTTCAAAAGCAAGGCAGTACATTAAATTTGGGCAATCACTCTCACAAGTTTCACAAAACTATCTCATACATTATTTCAAACTTAGTGGGAAGCTCATGAGAGCTCAACTTTTCCATGTTCTAATCTACTATAAGGCAAAGATGTGAAATTAGGAGACAGCTTGATGATACATGAGGTCTCCCTAAGGAAAAGCAAGTTGTTTTGTTGCTTAGGTCCACAGCAGCTTGCCAAACAGTGTTTATGAACTTGGTCACCCTTCTTAAAATTGCAGTTTTGCAGTTAATGAGCCATTGATACACATACTTCAGAGATGCATAAACTTATAGACTGCTGACCTGATAAACTTTTCATTAGAACTTTTTCAGTTCTTATTTTTACCAAAGTCAGAATGAAACTAAGACCCAGGGAAGGCCCACTGGTTTCAAGGAATAGTCCCACTCCATTCCATTGACTCACCCCATTGACTTTAGCAGGGTAATTGATGCTACCAAAGCATGAATTCAGACTCTGTGCTTGACAACAGCCTGCGTAAGCACTGAGACAGAATGATTGTTTCACCCTCTGCAGCCAGAGCTAGAGTGTGTTCCTCCAGAACACACCGGCATTGACAATAAAGTTGCTCTTTATACAAAAGACAGTTGCAGCAAAATGCTGTCCCTGAGTTGCCAGATAACTTCAAGGATACCATGGTGGCATTTTTCATGAGCACTACAACCAGTGAAATAAAATTGAGTTTATTAGATTAATTGGCAATTATTAAATTAGCAGTGAAGTGATGATAGTACATGAGTGTCCTGCCTTCAAGATCCTAAGCAGAAAAAAGGGTTTAACTATAATCTAGTTTGTGTGATCTTGCAAACAAAATAAGTTCACTAATAATAAAATAAGCCCAAAAAAATTAATTTCTTATCAAATATATGTGCAGGACTTAATGAATGGACAACTTGAATGTTATTTCAAAGTGCTATCAACTGGTTGCACTATGCAACTTTAAAGTAAAACCTGAGGGATATCCTGTAATTATTGTCAATATTGATGTGATATTCTTGCAAGAAAGAATAATTAATGGACTTCAGTGGCCACTCACTCTTGTGCCAGAAAAGCAAGATTCTCTCCCCTGCCCCTTGTTTTTAAAGCAAGAAGGAGTACACTATGTAAAGGAGCACTAAGTAGAAAATTGAGTATTTTGATGAATAAAGACTTAAAGACAACTAAACACTGCTTCCAAGAAATATTATTTTGACCTATATCACCAGTATGGGTACAACTTTTTAATGGCACTAACCTACCAAGCAACTATGAAGCTGGGCTAGGAGTTTAACATGCACCATTGTAAGTTATCTTCTTACTTGAGAATTGCTAACAATAAATCAAAATTACTTAATTTTGAGACGTTATAAACATATTTCATTCCATTGTAAAAGAATCATCATTATTTATCATGACCTAATGAATATGGTAAATCAGTAATAATAATGGTATGTATTTTCTTCTAATTTTTCTGGGAAAGAAGTGAGACATGTACATTCCTAATAAGAGAGATGTCTCATTTTGAAGTACACACAACAGCTCTGCACACATGAAAACTCAGAAGAGGAAAAATTAATCCAAAGTGAATTTTGGCCGCCTATAAAGTCTGGCTTTACTTTAGTATCTTCTGTGCTCCTCAGGTTCAACTCATTTAATAAACTCAACAGCTTAAAGCTTAAATGATTAAAGAAAGGACAGGTAGTAAGAAATGACATATTAAAAGCAAAAAAAACCCACACTCAGATGTAGTCATGTTAAAAAATAGAAAAATTGTAATGAGCCCTATGCTTAGGAGAGAGCATTGTGCAGTTAATGTAAGTAATGAACCTTTCATGTGAAATGATGTAGTGTCACAACTCATTTGCATCCCACTTAAAGTGTAATTAAGTTTCCCTGACAGCATGGCTTATGGCTGAAAGAACAGACCTGGCTGCTAAATTAATCCAGAATCCCTCTAGTTAATAACACTCTGCAAAGAAAACTTCACACACTTTCATTTAAAGTTCCTAAACTTACATTTAAAGTGGCACTATAAGGAGTTTCAGAGAATGTTTTTAAAGACTTCAAGCCACACTAAGTGACACAGCTGACTTGAAGATAGGTGTACTGAATCCAAGACAAGGCTTGATCCAAACCATAGTACATGAGATAACGCAGCAACACGTCTAAACACGTTTCCATTTTTTGTTGTTCTTGAAAAACTGACCTAGAGATGGCAGGAACTTCGTCATCATGAAAAGGTGCTCCTAACTACACCAAAATGATGATCAGCAGCTGGTTCGCTACTTGTAATGACACCTATGTCTGATTTTTTGATAAAACAGTAACATCTAGCAATGCCCAGTAATATTGAACAGCTGTTATTGTTTCAATTGAAATAAGCCCCATCATTAACCATTCCTTTCAGCCACCTATAAAATCCATGCTCTAAAAAGGAGTTATTAAAACATTATAGTATTGTCTACATAAAGCAGACATGCTTTTCTTTTTTGGGGTAACATTTTAGGTTTTATGAATCAGTTTATTCTTTACTGAGTTTCAAATTAAAGGTTTTATTTTGTGCCAAAAAAAAGGTGAAACACTCCAGAATACATACATTCTGGAAAATCCACATGGATCTAAGAAAAGTTAACTCATTACCATGTACCTGAAGTTGTGGACTATCTAGAATAAACAGTTCTTAAACACAGTCATTTACTATTATATTCCTAACTGCATGTTACAAACAGCAAGGAGCCTACACAGTCTTTCCATTATTTTGAAAAACTCATTAGAGAGAATTCTATTTCTGCCACCGGAAAGAAACCAATTTTAGCAGCTCCATGAGATCATTCCCAAGAGTCACTCTGAAATACATTACATGAAAACCTGCAAAGTCAGAATATGAATCCAAAAGGAACAGGTACACAGTGGCTATAATTAAATTGTAGCTGTTACAAATGGCTTATTCCTTCCCTGCAAGAGGATTAGTTATAACAGCTTTTGTGACTACCAAGTATGACTAACTGAAAAACAAAAACCATGGTTTGCAAAATGTTTTGATGTTCTGTAAAAAAATTTTACTCTACAGTTGAACAAAATGAAAGCTGGTAGCAGATATTTTTTATAAAAATAAATATTCCAAATAGTCTCCAAAAATATGGCTTACAGTTGGTGGTAACAGACCATGACCAACCAAGTCTATCTGAATTTGAGAGATTACGATATAGCCTTATAATATGAATACAATCACTACTTAAAAGATCAATCAAAATAATTTCAAGTATTTTTCTGCTAAGGGAATGCTTTAGGAAACAATATTGTGCCCAGGAAGAGAAATTTAAAGCACTAATTATCCCTTCACAGTCATGATTTATAACAATCAATGCAAAAACTAAGAAGTCCTTGAAGTGTAGCCCCTTAGATCTGTTGGATCAAGCACTGGCTGGACAGTCAGGCCCAAAGAGTGGTGGTCAATGGAGTCAAATCCAGCTGGGGCCAGTCACAAGTGGTTGCTCCTCAGAACTCAGGGCTGGGACTGTTTCTGTTTAACATCTTTATTGATGATGTTGATAAGGGCATAGAGTGTATTATCAGTACGTTTGCAGATGACACCAAGCTAGGGAGGAGTCTTGATCTGCATGAGGATAGGGAGGCTCGACAGAGACACTGGGATAGATGAGATAGTTGGGCTCATGTCAGTGGCCTGGGCTTCAACAAGGCCAAGTGCCAGGTCCTGCACTTGGGCCACAACAACCCCAGGCAACGCTCCAGGCTGGGGGAAGTGTGGCTGGAAAGTGTCTGGCAGAAAAGGATCTGGGGGTTCTAACTGACAAGAGGCTGAATATGAGCCAGCAGTGTGCCCAGGTGGCTAAGAAACCCAATGGCATCCTGGCTTGTATTAGAAATAGTGTGACCAGCAGAATTAGAGAGGTGATTGTCCCCCTGCACTCAGCACTGGTGAGGCCACACCTGGAGTGTTGTGTCCAGTTTGGGGCACCTCGATTCAAGAGAGATCTCGAGGTGCTGGAGTGAGTACAGAGGAGGGCAACAAAGCTGGTGAAGGGCCCAGAGAATAAATGTTATGAAGAATGCTTGAAGGAGCTGGGAAGGTTTAGATTGAGAAAGAGGAGGCTGAGGGGAGACCTCATCAGTCTCTACAACTACCTAAAAGGTCATTGTAGAGAGGTTGGTGCTGGTCTCTTCTCACAGGTCATTAGAGACAGAACAAGAGGGAATGGCTTCAAGCTGCAACAGAGGAGGTTTAGACTGGATATTAGGAAAAACAAAATTTCACAGAAAGAGTGGTTAGACACTAGAATAGGCTGCCCAGGGAGGTGGTGGAGTCACCAGCCCTGGATGTGTTTACAGGTCATTTGGATGTGGTGCTGGTGGATATGGTTTAGGGGAGAACTTTGTAGAGTAGGGATGATGGTTGGACTCAGTGATCCCAAGGGTCTTTTCCAACCTAAATAGTTCTATGATTCTGTGACCTTGCTCATGTGCCCAAATGTGACTTTCAACATAAGACAACACAGTGATCCAGACCAGATGTTTGTTTTCAAGTTATGGATTTATCTGTATCCACAATGGTAACGCATATGGTTCCCAAATCTCTCCCAGATTCCATTTCTGACTTCATGTTTTGATATACACTAAATGCCAACTAATGGAGAACATAAGAAACAGGAAAACAGTGTGCAAGTAAGTGTTACGAGTTCTGCTGATAATTTACACTTAAAAAATAAATTATCTTAGATATGATGAAAAAATAATTCATAGTCTCTGGCTTTCGTATGGAGACACTTGCAAGTCTAACATGTTACTCAAGGCCACATGTGTATCTTGTAAATTACAGCTGTGTCCTGGCCACTTGTTTCATGGCAGCATAATTCAATTTTCCTTTAATTACAATTAGGTTTTGAGTTGGTTTTGCAAGTAACTATCAAAAGTTTATAGGCATTAACTGAACTAATGTAATAACAACTGTATAATTATATTGTATTATATTAAGAATACGAATGCTATTATATTCCCATCAATCAGGTAGATAGATAATTTAAATTTTTATTTTATTTTTTTTTAAAGCTACCTATAAATATGTGGGGGGTTTTGCCAGGGACAGAGTAATTTCCAATTCCTTTGCTAAAGCAGCAAATAGGAAAACATGCTCTAAGAGTTAAACAGAGGCCACCTTGGGTCCTTCAGACAGCCAAAAAATTCTGAGGTACTACAGAACCTGGAAGGAAGGAAAAGCTGCTACAGTAGAGTGCTTGCTCTAACAACATGCTGCTGAAGTTCTAAAATCAGGGCCCTTGGGTACTATAAATCAGCCCTGGAGCTTTGAAATCAATGTGTTCCCACATGGAATGAATATAGATGAATATATTCTCTGCAACCTGTTTGGATATAACTGTTACACTTCCTCTAGAACATTCATTCCTTGTAATGTAGGCAAATAATCAACCTGTATAGGATGCTTCATATTCTCATTAGCTGAAAAGTCTCATTGCAGATGGACAGTCCAGATGACATTCCATTCTGGATTTAATCCAAACCCTATTAAAATTATAAGGAAAAACCCCTATTTCCAGTCTTCAGTGACCTCAGAGCCCAGTATTACTTTACTGGCGAAAAGAAACTTCATACACACAAATCAGGCTCCCAACTCAGTTCAATCTCTTCTTTAAGTATTGGATAAAATGCTTATATATTCTTCCAATCATATACCCATGGATAACACGGAATTCACTGTTCTCAAGTGGCAAATACTTCAACGAATGATACACAATTTCAACTGCTTCAGTTTATATCCACTTTTTATAGCAGATCAATCCCTCTGCAGGGCACTTAAAAGAAAGTCATTAAAATGTCAGCCTAATTTCTCATGTGATATTGGCAAGGTACTTTGAACTAAAGCATTTTCAATTACTCCAAAATATTTTCACTATTTGCATTACTCAGAGAATCATGTCCAAGTTTCTATACTATTTCATTATTTTTTATTATTTAGGGATTATTTAATTGATTCCCCAATTAAAGTTTCAATACATAAATTTAAGAAATAGGGAAGATTCCAAATTAGGAAAGAACGGTCAATCAAGACTCAGATGAGCTTGAGATCAGAAATTTTTAACTAATTTATCTGCCCAGTTGAAAACAAGAGCTGTAGTTACATTGAAAAAGAGAGCATCAAGTTAGAAGCTCACCTTGGGATAGCCACAATTTCAAATCCTTACTTCAAAACCCAAAGCAGTATATTTCTAATAAGAGCAGTGGCATTTAAAAGAAACAAGCCACAAAAACCAAACCAAACCATCACCACAACAACAACAAAAAACAAACGCAACAACACAACCCCAAACAACCTAACTTAGAAAAGGAGCAATTACTACCAAACTACAAAAACCATTTTGGTCACACAAGGTGAAGTACTATGAGTTTTGTCATTTAATTCAATAGGACTCAGATTACAACCTTAAAAGTATAATGAAAGACTATAATCAACTGAAGTTTCTGCGGTCTTGATGAAACACTGACCATTCTCACAAATTATGTCTTAAATTAATACTCTTCATTAAAATACACAAACATTCTAAAAGCTACCTGACAACATTTTCACACGACAGAAATCCTATTACTCTAAAAACATTAACTTAAATGTGCAGTTAACAGAAAGCGTGAGCTATTGAAAAAAGTATCTGTATTCTGCATAATGTGTTAAAGTGAGACTGGGCTTTTTGTTAACTAATAGGGAAAAAACAGCTTTGGTCTTCAGAGAGTGTCCGTAAGGCTGAAGTATAAAGTTCAAAAAAGATACCCACAGAACAGTTTTCTGACTAACTGGATAACCTGACCCAAACTGCGAGTGATACAGAGGTACCCTGTTGCTACTCAAAGTGCATTATTTCAATGAGTTATTTGAGGACACTAAAATAAATTAAGTGAAATGTACAAGTTTCAGTAACCAGTAGAAGAAAAGAAATCACATACCACAGCAAAAAGCGCACCAATTGTCGATTTGCCAAACTTCTCTGTAAACAGAATACTAGGAAAAACATTGAAAAAAAGACACTGAAGAAACTGATTTTAGCATGATGGTTCTCATTTATTTTTACATTATTTAAAAATACTTGCATTTAACCTTGAGGATGGTATACTTTATATAGAAACTTACTAAGTGAAATAGTTAGCAAGGTGAGAATTTGTTATGAAAATCAAAATATTTTACATATTCCTGGATTTTACACTATATTGTTCTTAAGCAAAGTTAAAAATAGCTTGAGTAACATCTTTTCTACTTAAAACAGAGCATCATGCATAAGCATTTCTTGATTCAAGAGTCTTCTTTTGCTTAGTGATGTTATATATCAAGTAATTCTGAAAAATATTTATAAATCCTAGCCTTAAAAAATCCTAAAATCTTATTAGGCATCTACATGGACAAACCAAACCTGATTGACCAATAAAAACACTTTAGTCCTAATTTTCTTATTCTAGAAATTATTTTAAATGAGGAAAAAGTAAATATGTGGGCAGAATGCTTAACAAACAAGAAATTCTGTACTTTCATTTCTCTTCCACCATAATCACAATATTAAAGTATCTTTAAAACCCATATACACATCTGTTCATTCACAACTCAGCATCACGATATTTTAGTGTCTGGATGAAAACCTATAAACGTAAGTTTTCTACTTACTGACAGAAAGGTAAAAGAGCAAATTAGCAGGAACCACTCTCATCACTACAGCTAGCAAGGAGAAAGGACAAGGTCTCCATTTCCTCCTGTGAATTTACAGCACAGTACAATCTGATCACAGTTCTCATGCAAGAAATTGTCCTAACAAAGTAATATGAAGTCAGTGACATTGTACCCAATTAGCTGTATCCAACTTACTATTAATCCAGTTATAGTCCCCTCTGAATGGAGGACTTTTTCAGTATTTGGTGAAATTTACCATCTGTTGTCATGACGAGAACTCTTTTCATACGGATCTCAATGGTTTCTAAGCACTGAACACACCCAGAACTCTCTAAGACTTCCTTATTAATTGTTTTCTGCATGAAAATAGCTACCTTTTATTTCCCACATAAGTAGTGGAAAATTATAGAAATTATAGAAGAGGGGAGCATTGTCTGCAGAAAAACTTCTCCAGAGTGACTAACTCAGTACAAGTTCAAGAATGCAGTTTGGCTTTATTGTGTAAATTAAAGTGAAACGTAGTTCCTAATTAAGGCTATGAAAGTATGAAAACAATGAAAATTGTTTTTCCAAAAATCTGATCATTCTGCAGTTATTTTTTCCTGTAGATGCTCTGATCTCACTGACAAGGACACAAATAAGAAGTCCTTTAACTATTAAGAAAATTAAATAAAAAATAATAAGGCCAAGAAAGAAAACAAGGAGTTAATTTCAGATGGTATTCTGTTGTCCTTGCATGATATGACTCACTGCAAAGTAGTCTCCTCCAGAGAGGATTCCTCCATATTCAGTCAAACAAAATCACCTGAAAACAGAATTTCAATTATAATGTTGACACAAGCTCAGAGTTGCCATTCATTAAATGCAGAACTTAACTTCACATCTAACATCTTCTTCAGCCAGCAACTGATCTTATTTTCCATCAGTAATAAAAATCACAGGTATATGCAATCATATGTGACACAGTAGTATTTTTTTCTCATGTAAACAATTGCAATACTTACCAGTTCAAATTATAAGGGTATTTGAATCTATATTACGTACAGACTCATAAAGCACAAATCAAAACTTCATCAGTTAACTTTTTTGCACCATTAGAATTTATTTACTAACCAGGGAAGCAAATTTAGGACCGAATGTCTGTTTTCATTTTATTAATTGCTCATCATAGTGTATATAAATAGTAAAGAACTCTATACATGAATTTAAGTCACGTGAAGTTTCAGCAATCGACAGTCAGTGCAGTGTCTGTTACACAAACTAAGCTATTACTTTATTTATCCTATCTTTTGGCAGCTATGTGAACTTTTCTCTGCCCTGTTCCTATTACTTCTGAAAGCATGGAGCAACCTCATCTAAAGAACAGGGCAAGGGAAGCAGAATGCATTAACAATAAACAAACTAAGTTTTTGTGGTGAATAAGACAGTGAACAGATAGAAAGAGGTTCAGGTTACTGCCCCTATAAAGTAAACAGGGATACAATTCTCAGTCATTTGCATTTGTTTAATAAGCAGTTGCTAGTCACTCAGATGATGCATGTACTCAGCATATCAAGCACAGTACCCATGAGCCCCAATATCATGTGCATAGCTCCAGAAGCAAACTATCTTCTGCTTAGAACAGACATCAGAGACCAGAAAGGCACAGGGAGCACAGGAAACAAGACTATGAGAAACAACACTCTGGGGAACTTTGTAAGCAATATGTTCTAATTATGTGATGAAGGATTGGTGGTTCATAATAGAGACCAGCATATATAATATGCATGTTTGTGTGTTTTTTTAACAGCATGGCTCTGTAACTGTCAATGGCTCTGATCCTGTCTGAAAAGAAGCTTCAACAGTTCGTAGAATACCAGATTAAACTTTTTCCTAATCACTAATTTGCAGATGCTGCTCAGCAAATCTCAGAATTATGCCCAAATGTGATTGAGACTACAGATGCTTATATACTTTAAATCCAAAGAATATGCCAATCATTATAGCAAAACAAGTCCAGCAGTTTTCTGGGGACAACAGAGCTGAATTGACCAAGATGGAATGGACATTTTAAATTGCAACCTCATCATCTACCACAGATCCCCTCCCATGCTCTGCACAAACTTCAGTGAGTTTTCTGGCTTTAGTTTTCAAATTTACTTGCACTCAAGACCTCTTGATTGCAAATGGACATCCTGTGCTCTATGGTATTGTTCACTGCAACTTATGGCTTGACACATCTAATAATAAATATTAATATTCCAGAGTGTTAACAGGTGGCATCAGTGGATTTCTTAAAAATACAGCTCTTCCAATTTTCCAAGTCTCTTAACAACCAGTCTTTCAGATCCACACATCACTTCAGATTCTGCCAACTTCTAACAATCAGATATAAAAATAGCCTGCAATAACAGTGTTAATAGAGCTTAAACAAACGTGAAAAGCTTCAGACTTCCATTTCAAACATCTTCCTTAGATATCAATTGCAAGCTCATAGACGTTAGCGAAAGCTGATGATATGAGTGAAAGAAAAGAGTTAAAAAAATCTCAATGTATTCCTGTTGTCTTCATTTGTGGGAAACAGATACTGAGCTCATTCACAGTCTGACAGCAATTACAAGCTCCTTAACTGTCACTCTTCTAACAAGACCTAAGGTTCTTAAGTGACTTCTATTGCAGATAGAAGGGCTCAGGGAACATGGAACACAAAGCCAACGGAAACCAGCCTTCACAAAACAGCTTGTAATTAGTATGTTCTAATTAGATGCCGAAAGACACACAACTATCCACAACTAACAACACAACTAAGTTAGAAAAGACCGTAAGTGCCAAAAAGTGTGAAAGCAATGCTTAGGTGGCTTCCATTATGTAGCCTCCTGAAAAACAAAAAAATCACCTTGATGTAATATATGGATTTGAAATAATCTAGTCCTTATGACCATATCTAGTTACGTTACAGCTGCTGAAAAAAATAGACAATTGGTAGTTCTCATAAACCAGCCACTAACTTGTACCTATGAAGGCCTGATTTTAGGAGCAGCATATTTAACAGTTCCAAAGAATCATTAATTTGCCAATTAGCACCATCTTTTTTTTTTTTATTAAATCATCTTACCATGAGTGGAGAAAAAAAAAACCACAGGAGATGTTTCATGAAGTTTAAACAGAGCAGTCAGTTCTTCTGACTAAAACCAAATTTTTAAGGGCTGTAATAGCTAAAGCAATGCTTTGAGATGTAAATATTGATGCACAATCTATAGACAGAAAGGAGTAAAGTTGCATAAATCTTTCTCCAAAGTTCTCCTTTAAGGAGTTTATTCTGGTCTTGCTTATCAGAAAAAAAAGAAATAATTGTTGGCAGCAGGAAAAAAAAAAAAAAAAAAAAAAAAAAAGCAAAAAAAAAGCAGCACAAAACAGACATACTTGAAAACTGTACAGGGCTTTCTTAATATGTTTAAGAATCATGGAGGGGAAAGCTATTAATAACCAAAGAGGGGAATTCAGCATCTCACATTATAGTGAATGCAAAATCAGATGAATACCATCAATGCTTGCGATGTACTCTCCATTTTAGTGGATAAATTACACATTTTATAAGCAGTACTGCCATGACTTAAAGCACTTCAGGCACTGTAGACTCAGGAGGATGAAAATAAAGATTTGGCACTGAGGTACTAACACATACAGAATGTGATTACTTTTCCCTGTATCATTTACTAAGCCTGTTAATTAATCTGGAGAGCCTCACCCAAGCATCAAATCCACAGATGAACTGGGATGGAAAGCAGACAATTTACTTTTCTATTAAAACTAAGCAGGTGCAGAAGTTAAAAAAAAAAAAAAAAAAAAAAAAAACAAACAAAAAACCACAACCCACCACACAAATTTCCATTTCTTATTAGCTCAGGTATTTTTTTCCAATCTTGAATGCTAAATCTCAGTAAGTCTTGACACCACAGAGAAGTAACGTGGAAATGGACTAACTAAACTCCAGTATATACATATATATATATATATACACATAAGCCTTCCTTTAAAGGAAGAAAATGCCTTACACTTGCCAATACCTTAAACTGTAATAGTTATCACTTTTCCCTGACCTGATGTTCTTTTCTTTGTGTCAATATTCATTCAACTGCAATTTATTTTAGTTTAGGGTTTTTGCAGGTGTTTTGGTTGTTGTTTCTCTTTCCCAACTCAGAGAGAGGACCTGGGGTCAGGTTTGGGTGGGAAAAGGGCTTATTTACTTCGATTGAGTTGTTGCCTATACTGACTCATCTCATGGAAGGATAAATTCAACTGCAAGCACAAAAGAGGTATCAGGCCAGAGGCATTGGCTGTCCTCTTTTAGGCAGCAGCATGCACTCAACTTTCAAAACCATCTTTTATCCCAAATACTTTACTAATTACCATCTCAGCAATAGTATCTGAAGGGATATAACATAGTCACCATTTCCTACCCAAAGAACAATATTACTACCTGACTCAACAGAGTTGGAAATATGAGGTCCTTTAGAGGAATATTTTATTCTCTTCCTGTCTACACAAATTATATCAAGAGATATATATATATCAAGCAGAATAGCTTCAGAAAGGCTGTTTCACAGAAATTACAAAACACTCCTGACAATAATATGGATCACTCACCAAGTCTGAAGGTTTCATTCTAGAAGTCGTAAGAATTTAGGAGGTACAAGACCACATTTTTTGTCTTCTGACATCATTAACTACTTTCCTCTGAAACAGATAAGTATTTTGTTTAAATTAAAAAAGGGTTGAAGTAGGTATCTGGCACAAGAGGTTACAGACCCTCCCATTAACATCTAGGAAAGTAATTTACAACTTTAAAACAAGAACCAATTATTTAAAGTGCCAGGCACAATTAAATATAAATACCAGGACTTGTATAAGCTTTAAAGCACTGAGAAAGAGAAAGTACCAGTTTCCAAATGGTTTGATTTGCTGATCAAAGCAAACTCAGCAGTAAGAAGGAAGTGAACCAATTACATTGCCCAGACTTGAAGAGATGAATAATTTTATGACAGCTACTACTGGCACCAAGATATAAACTTCACTGCCTGCAGTGATTGAGTTCAAGAGAGTGAGCCCATGAAATGAAAGACAAGATTAAACTGACTAAAAATGTGTTCTACAGAAAGGAATTCTGTATTTTAAAAATATTACATCTGAAAATGCCCTTTTTTTTAAATTCAAGAATCTGTTGCACATTCCAAGAAAGATACTAAACTAATCTGGCTAGGTTGGTTTTAAAGCAGCAGTGAAGGCACAGTAATTTAGATGCTGGTTTACCACATGGATAAGAATACATTTTATTTGAGAATAAACTACATAACTGGCAGAGGGTATTTACACACATACTCAGTGGCAGTCTACAGCACTGTTTCTGAAAATGAATCATGAACATTTTGGTATGTTCATAGCTAGTGAAGATACAAACAGTGCCTCATGAACCATCACTTAAAAACCTCCCATAGCTAAGGTTTTTCTTGTTTTAAACCAGAGGAAAGAAAACAAGCAGTGCCAAGCAGTACAGTCAGATAGAACTAGCTTCTAGAACTGAATTCTCCTGATAATACTGATACTAATTTCAACAGAGAGACAAGTAGATGGGAAAAGGCATAATTGTGATACACTTTATGTTTAAACTGTTGCATTGATCTCACTGGGACTATTTGTATGAGCATGTGTATAGCTGTTTATACAACCAGAGTAAATAAGAGTTCTATAATCAGCCTTAAAACACTTCCCAGTACTTCGGCTGAAGCACTGTTCAGAGACACTGTAGTAAACCAAAGCACTCATGGAAAACAAAAACCAGCAATAAAATAAGTGCCAGTTAACTATCAAACTTCAATAGCATTATTATAAATTTATCATAATTAAATGCAATGAAGTCCACTTCAGAGATGGCTTGAGAAGTATGAAAAAATAGTTTTATATTTTACGTGCAGCAAATTATGCACTGTGCTTCTCGTATTTTGAAAATATTTTACATGGTCTGAATTTAAAATACAACATACATTCTGTGCTGTGCCTTTCAGAGGCACAAACCACCTCAGGCTGCGCAAAAGGAAGAGCAAGCAACATGGTACTTAACATTCATCAATATTGTATCATCATAGTCCTGGGCACTACAAATATGAACTGACTTGCATTTCTAACAAGTTAACTAGGACAGGTAATAAAGTACCTATGCCAGTCAGGGCAAACAAAATTCATATATTCCAGAATTAAGTTGCAGTTCACTTGCTCTAATATCTGACCTGGCATATTAGAGAAAATTTGTCAAAAGTATGCAAAGACATCAGCAAAATTTTACTCCTGTTCAGAGCTTTTGCATAAAAATACCCCACTATGTGGTGTCATCTGCACGCAGATTTTATCACCTACCACACCTGACAGCCTAAGTTGCTCCATCTTTACATTTAAGACAAATCACTTTTTCCAGTAGGACTCATTATCACTCAAGTTTTCTTTAAATAAAAATTCCTTTTTGCATTTCTGTATCTAAGAACAACAAATTTCTGTCCCTCTTAAGCTACAGTTCTCACATTGTTTCACATTCCTCTCTAACCTTCACTCCAGAGTGTTTGCACCACTCAAGCTTCACACTTTAAGCGATGCACCATCTCTCACAAACCAGGTTATATTTTGAAAAAAGAATTAAATAGAGCCTTTCTGGAAAGTTTGAAATAGACTATTCAAAACATTTGTAAAAAAACCACAAATAAGCAAACAAAAACAAACAAACAAACAAAAAACCCCAGCAAAGACAAATAAAATAATTTATGTATCAAGATACCATATTTTATATTACAGACTGACACCTTACAGAACTTATCTTCTGTTAATTTTGTGTCAACATTATCTATAGAAATACTACTGTAGGAAAAGAAACATTGGAACTGTAACTAAATACCATGGTATAGCATTTATTTTCATAAATATGTCTCAATAATATCAAAATAAGCCATCATCAGCTTGACTGAAACATCTTTTTCCTAAAATCAAGGATCTAGTAAGAAGGAATTGATCTGGTTAAGAATAACTAGGCTGGTAGCACCAAGGCATAGTTTTGATAACCTTCTTCTTCCATCTAGTGGCAAGAAGCATAAAAAACAAGGTCTTTAGGAAAGCAGTCACAGAGATGTTTTCCAACATCATCTGAATAAAGAGACTGACATGTTAAGGAGGACTGAGTCATGTAGAATTCTGGTTTTCATCTTCAAGTTCACAAATAATAAACATAACTTTGAAAGGAGCTTAGCAATGCACTTACAAGGCAGAAATGTTGAAATTTGGGTTCTCTGGACTGGCATAGCTGTTTTCCATGAAGCTCAGTATTTTTGCTTTCCAGGTTATTCAGTCCAATCATGTAATTAAGAGGCTGCAACTATCCAAATCTGCATTCAGCCTCAACTTCTCAAGTATCTACTAGGAAGGCCAGTGCTGTTTAGCATCTCTATTGGAGACACGGACAGTGGGATTGAGTATATCCTCAGGAAGTTTGTTGACAATACTAAGCTGTGTGGTGTGGTTGACACCTTAGAAGGAAGAGACACCATTCGGAGGGACCCGGACAGGCTGGAGAGGTGGGCCAATGCCAACCTCAGGAAGTTCAACAAGGCCAAGTGCAAAGTCCTGCACCCAGGTCAGCACAACCCCAGGCACAAATACAGGCTGGGGAGAGAATGGCTAGTATGGAGCACTATGAAAGCAATAGGAGCAATATTATCTCACTAAGTAAGAGCAGTGTTTTCAAGCTCATATTCTGCTTCTCTTTAGGATCAACATTTTCACAACAGAACCTACTGAATTAGAAAATTGATTAAGCCGGAAGTGTATTTGCAGAGGCAATGACAAGTTGATACTACACCCTTGTGGTTTCAACTAACCCTGGCATTAAACTTGGAGGAACTCCATCCTTTATCCTTTGTGTGGCATCTTCTTCTGAAAAAGGACAGGAACAGGTGAATAATTTCTTGAGTTGTTTGTTGTTTTGATGTTGTGTTTTTTTTTAAAAAAAAAAAAGCACTGAAAACATGCTTGGATATCTACCCTGCCTGGTATGTGTTAGCAGCAGGATTAACAAAACATGGCTACTCATACATTTCTATTTTATACAAACACGCTGTCTCCTAAGATTCTTACCTTGAAGTAACACTAGAGCACAGGTCTGTGAAATCTAAGCTCACCTCTGTGACAGCATGTCATATCCCTTAAGCTCCACACATTTCCCAGTTTCCTAATCAAAGTTCCAAAGTAGGAAGTTATATGCATGTCAGCTAAAGTTAAGCGTGCACCAACTGCTTCAAGAATTGGGCACTACAGCTAGAGGACAAGGCCTAGGAGATGATCTCTCACTTTCCTCAATTTGGGGTGCTATAGTTAGGAACTGCCTTCAGCTATTCTTGTCCACACATTTTGCAAGAATCCAGTATCTTTTAAGGCTGTCTGATCCTCTGATTCAGCTGAAATTGGCTAATGGGTTTAAAAATTGTTGTGGTAGTGGGGGAAATGGACGACAACACTGCCAGAAAGGCATAAACATAGTGATAACCCAACAGCCTCATCTCCTTAGGAATTCTGGTTAAATATGGTAAAATAAGTAAAAATTGCCATTACATTGAAATTTTCACATATGAAAATGTTCCACTTAAGGTTATCTAAAGCCTCTGCAGAACTAAAAAAAACAAAAAAATCAAATACCTGCACACCCCAGTGGGTATTCCCCCATTTCCAAGGAATAAAATTCCTGCATCTTACACCTGGTATGTCACATAATGTAACTGGCACAAGGCCAAATATTATCCACAAAAAAACATTTACAAGACAGATTGATGTCTTAACATTCTTTAAAGACAGCAACAGATAAGAAGTGCTCACAAGGTTGAAGTGTTTAAATCCATTTCAAAGCAAAATGATTTGTGGATAGAACGCTTTCATGATCTTTGCTTTCTATCATGTAGCTCTGCATTTTATCAAATTGATATCTTACATAAAGTATATCCAGTGTGACAATATTGAGCACTTATTTATATTATTCTTGATTCAAATTTGACATACAAAACCAGTACAGTGCTGAATGTCTATACATACATACATAAACTGAGCCAGACTGCATCACCTTTCTTCTATACTAGGTTTAACAATTAATTAACATGTACTTAAACAGAACTCACACAGAACAGTATGTTTTTTCTTTTCTTCATGTATTGCAAGAGAGAGACAATTCAGGAAAGAACGGCAACAACTGTTCTCCACAATGTAACACAAGGCCAGGTTAAAAGCAGATCAGAGCCAGAAAGTTACTAACTAGCATCCCAATGAACATTGGTATGCATCCCTGCAAAGTCCTGGGAACTTTAAACAATGCTGGCAAGTATCGTATTGCCAAGAATTCACTACTATGTGCCAAGATGCTGTGCTTCCATCTAACACATGCCTTAAGTAGATACCCCCTCCTACAGAAAGTTTCTACCAAAGGATTAATTTAACTTTCAACCTTTAGAAACAAGTCAGTGCACAGGTTCCAACTCTGCACTCCACAAACCCATATGGAAACTTTCTGATGACAGACAGCACTCAGAGATCAAACAGACTCTTAAAGGTTAGGAAGACACAAGTGAACCAACTGACAGCAGAGTGGAGTAGTATCTGCCTTGAACAAAGTCTACATGACCAGTCCCATTTTCAGAAGCATATACCATTAAATTTTGTACCACAATTATTTTACTTTAAATTACTTATTTAGGGAAAGTAATCCATTTCCCTCAAAGCTTTGACTTCCAAAGTCATATCTGAAGTAGTCAGTTTGAAGTGGGAATGAATGTGAGATGAAGCCTCTGAATAAATAATTTGATTTACTGTCCTTTACATACAAAGCATCAATCACCATGTGAAAACAACTTCTGTGAGAAAAACAGTAAACTCATTTTTAACCTTTGCATACCTTTTTTAACAAACTGTTTAAAATGAAGTCTAAAGCTTCAGAGAAATGTGGTGGGTTTTTTTTTTCACTTTTGACTGGAATTTTAAAAGCAGTTTTAAGATGGCAGTATCTAGAAGATGTTTTCAACCAACATTGACTGGATTATTCAATACTTCAGACTAATGTTATTCTTTGAAAAACCATACATGGACTGAAGAAAAGAAGCCAAACAACTGAATGTACAATACTTAAAATTTTCAACAGATGGCACTTTATAGCAAGGAATCTGTAGTGCCTAATTAAAAGAGAGCAGAAACAATTGGATGGCTGAGTGCACTGGCATGTCAATGTCTGCATCTGAAAAAGACTAGTATCCTTAAATTTGAAAGTAAAGTTCTATAAAACAGAATTCAAAGAGGAATGCTAAAGCCAAGCAAAAACTCTTGTTGTAACATTCTATCTTGGATATTCATCACACTGAGACGTTCACAAAGGCAGGATATCCCCATCTTCTTTTCTTCTCAGGCAGAATTCACATGCAGAGTTCAATTTAAAGATAGTACAGAAAACATGACCATCAGTCTATGGTTATTACTGCATACAAGTTTAGAAGAGACAAGAGAATCTTTTTAAGTAATATGACCTAGAAAATGCAGCCTTGTGCATTTCACAGACATTTTGATGTCTAAAGCTAGAGAGAAGATTTTAAGAACCATTTATGAACTAAATAAACACAAAAGGTCTCAGAGCATCGCTGCATCTGAGTTACGACCCAAGTTAGACTTTTATGTTGTCTGTCAGTTTTCTGTGAGTGGAAGGTGCTTGCTAATCAGAGTCACAAAGGGTAAACTGAGAATGGGAACATTTGAAGAAATCCATGGGGATCAAACAGTTATCTTCAGCTACTTAATCAGTAGTTATAGAGGAATCTTCACTCTTCATGGGGAAGGATGCACAGGGAAAGGACAAAGGGCAATGGACACAAGTTGCAGCACAGGAAATGGCAGTTAAATAAGTTTTTGTAACAGAACCTGTTAAGTACTGAAACAGGTGACCCACACCATTTGAAGCTCTACTTTCGGAGGTCTTCAAAACTTAAAAAGGCCTTGAGCAAACCCAACTGCCTTCTACAATAGCCCTGCTTTGATTGCTATGCTCACCTACAAGAACACTCATGCTTCCCAGGAACTAGTAGGATTCTGAATTGTGCAGTAGAAAATGGTACACTAAAGGGTAAAACCTGGTACCACATCCTCAGGACTAGACTTCTGAAAGATGCTCTCTCACTTGAGACTGAGCCATATTCTCTCAGACTCTCTAAAGAATCCTTCACACAAAACTATTAGAACAAAACCACCTTTTACCCTGTGATGATGACATTTCAACAGTATGCAGGAAGTCCTCTATCTAGTAAAGGACTGAGGACTATGTCTTTGTCTGAATCCTCATTCTGAACTAAACCAAAGAAGTTTGATTTTAAAGCCACCTGTTTCTCAGATATAGGACCTGGTTAGTGGATAAACTTCCCATTTTCTAAGTTAATATATATACAGAATCAAGTAGTAACCATAATTGAGCAGCACTTAATATACTAAACAAAGAAGAAACATCTAATTTGTATATTGTGTGACAGCTTATATGTTAGATGTTACCATCTAAGAGTACTCAGTACTGTTAAAAATACCCATGTCCATATGTAGGAAATGCAGGCATATACAATTAGATTATTTCCAACATTAGGTGGCATGCAAACAAAATTCTCAAACATCTGAATCCTTCAGGTGATGTGACAAGGTCTTGGAACAAACAAGCTTTTGTAGGAACAAAACTACATCAAAAGGTTTTATTAAACATGATTTATCCCAGAAACTTCCTAAAATACATAAAATCTTTTGTAAATCTATCCTCTGTAGCTGAGTATCACTACAAGTTCCACACTGAATTAGAAGCACAGAGGTCTGCTAATGAAGTACTACAGATTTGAGTTCCTCCTTCAGCACTGTGCAAGGGAAAATTTCAGGTATAAAAAGGGACAGGTAAGGGTAGTGTTATACCTCCACAGTATTTTGCAATCCAAGTACTGGGCCACAAAATGCCACAATAGCTACATACTTTTCTGTTCCTGAAGGAGGCATTTTTTCTCCTGATTGCCGTTAAAAGACTTGGGCACATAAGAATCTCATTCAACAGCTAAGAAACAAACAAGCAGCAGCAAAAAATATAGCAGAACTGCAGCAACTACAGGAAACTGAAAGATTCCACGCTAGATATCGCTTTGTCAGGCTTAGAGCTCTCATGAAAACACAGCTGCAGTTTTAGCCCATTGTTTTCCCTTCGCTGGTAGAAGCAGATTCATGTCTTGCACAGATTAAAAACTCCATACCTAGATGAACTGAAATACCAGCTGTCACATACTTCACATATTCAGAATCAATTGCCCTAGGTGCTTTAAAGTTTATTTAATATTGATCAATGATTTTGGTGTCAAGAAAAGCCTTACTCATCTGATATTTTCAAACTCTGCTCAGAATGAAGTTGTTTCATCCCACTTTAATGCTATAAAAATTTATGCCTCAATCCATTTAATTAGTGAGATATTTCCATAAATCTGATTCAGGCTGTTTCCAGTCTTCTCCCATTAATCTTTTCAGGTTCAAATCTTTGAAAAATTCCAGACGATGACTGCAAAGAGAGAAGAAATCAACAAAAAAAGGTGTAAATCTTTAAAAAAGGCAGTACCCTAAATAGGTTTAATTGATCTTTATTTTCATGTTTTCTTGGACAAGAATGTAACATTCATTCCATTGGTTCTCTTTCCAAAACTTGAGTTTATAAATAAAAAGCATTACTGTGTTTCTGAAAATCTCATACTGCAAACACAGGGCAAAATCCTCAGCTATGATCAGGTATTGCAGAGCATAAAATCAAGTTATGAGAGAGCTCACCTTTTAAACTCCCTCAATTTCTGTTGCCTGGAACTGCAGCCAGAGCAAGAGGACAGCAATTTCGTCCTTTAAGACTTATCTGCACTCCAACTGAGTAAAAATTTAAAACTCTTGACCAACTGAAAAATCATCTCACAGGGACATCCCTTCCTTACAGAAATGAGGAAGAATGGATGGGCTAGTGAAACTACTACACATTTTTCTTCTGTAAGACTAGGAGTCTCATTTTCTTTCAAACATTATTAATCAGTTCTTGCTAACAATTTCTCCTTTTGGCTACTATACAGAAACAATAGAAAGAAGACACTGAAGCCTATAGCTTATTAATACTTACATTAAACAACTGCCAAACAATAGACAGAACATCTGACAATACACTAATCACTTTTAAAAGCCAAATTGAATTCTCTTATTTGGAAGTAATTTGTAAGAATAAAGACAAACTATGAGCAATGAAAGCAGCAAGGAGCAACTTCTCATAATTGCAACTGCTACCAATGTCTGAAAAAATCCAGGGGATTTTTGGAAGGGGTACTACCAAAAAAAAATTTAAAAAAATCGAAGGAATCCCTTCCTGAAAAACATTACTTCTACTTTTCTTAAATAAAGGCAATAAAGGGTAACTTATCTGAAATTCATCTTAACTTGGCTATCATTGTATGTTGATTAACAAGTTCGCAAAAGAACTACAGAGTAGCCTCTATAGCTAGTTCATTTACACAAAATGCCCAGAAGAAGCAGTTTTTATCAAATCACAGCAGCCTCACAGTCACAGGCCCAAAGCACAATTCAAAAATCAATATATTATATTTCTTTTATTTATACTGAGTATCTTTTTATTATACTTTTCCATTTAGTCTCCCTTTTCAAATTTTTCTACAATATGGAACCACCTGTAGAGATAAGGTTGTTTAGAACAGTAGGAAAGACACAAAAGAGATTCACTGGAAATCTATTTGGTGAAATTAATACTAAACTGCATTTCAGGAGGTGCTGGAGGCAAGGAAAATAGTAGCACAACCTATCCAAGATTTAGCTGAGGAAGGTGATAAAACAGATGCCAGTGGTGTTGAATGAATCATTTTCTATGCACCTAGGGGATAACATAGAAATCAAGCACTAATTACAGCTATCTGCCACAGTGCTTTACACAAAGTACAGTGCCAGTGGATCTGGGGATAAACAGTGTAATTAAACTACTAGTGGCAATCTGAAAACAAGATTGGCTCTCTTTCAGTATTCAAAAAATAGTGCAACTATATAATAGAAGTGCTAGTTTTATGCTTACAAATCCGGTTTCTGTCCTTCCTGTAGTTCATGTTGAGGCACAGGATAAAGTGCCTCATATTTTCTCTGTTCTCCCGAGCCATGAATTGCAAATGCATTGAACTTGTTAGTGCATGGTGGAAAATAATTCCAAGGAAGACAAGCTTTACCCTCCCATTTGGTGTCCGTTCTGGTCACCTCAAACTCTAAAGGAAGCTCTTCCTGTTAAAGAAGGGAAAAAAAACAACACAAAAAGGTCACATAATCTTCCAGTCTGGCAACAGGTACCTAAAAACAATTAGGTTTTCTGTACATTATGAATGTACTTGACCACTTACTTTCCATACTTTTCTTCTGCCAGAAAGCAGCAGCAACAAGTGTTCTCCATGGCTTTCAAAAAAATAAGAGCACAAATTTCTCAAAATTATGCCAAGTCATTAGCTTACTGTTCTAACACAAATATGTACATTCCACATATTGGTACAATTTATGTAGCCCCAGTCTTCCTCATACATGTATCTTATAAGCATCAGAACCGGAAATTCAAATTAACAGCAGTGACTTTTTCAGTGTTGTACTTACGGGCAAAGTTCAACTTCTAAATACTGTTCAGTTCTGTCATTCAGGAAAAATGCTTCTACAACTGTAAAAAAACAGGCTGTCAATATTTTTTACTGTTTTGTAATATCCTGACATATTCATATCCTACTAAAACAATTATGTTTTCACAACACTTGGCCTGTGCCATGCCTGGGTTTATCTAGCTATGTACATGCTACTGACAGCTTCCTAGCTATCTGAAATGCTGTGCTGAACTTATAACTTCAAGAACACTTATTTTTCATGCCTATCACCATAAAGAGCTTTATAAAGCACCATTCTAAATTCATTTACTTTACCATCTCCTGTTTTGGAAACACTCGATGCAGCAGAAAAATGACAGGTCTACTAATGTTAGTAGCTGTCCGTGGAAGGAGAAAAGCATCAGCACACAGCTACTCCATCTAGCATGCATGCTGTGAGCAAAGCTGACCAAGACAGGGATCCTAGCTCATCGTACACTCAGCATGCACTCCAGCGAGAGCAAACAAGTGTAGAAGTCTTGTGTTTGCTGGCAGCCTGCAGATACAAAGCACCAGAGACCAGAAAAAGAAATAAAAAGTGAAGAGAGGAGCATATAGTCACAACAGAGCCCACACACCCCATTATGAATACAGGTAAATCTCAGAAACAGTAGGGAAGTATTTAGCTCTTCAGTGGCTTTTCTCTTTAGATAGCTAAAACTTTGGACAGGGGATTAACATTCTAGGTGCACCTGAAAGCCAGGTATGACTGCTGAATCACCTTTCAGGAACACAGATTAGAACTGTAATGATGTTTCCCACAGGAATCACATTATTGGAGAGCTTTAATTAGAATTATAATTAGATTGATAACTTAATTTATTTTTACATAAGCCTATTAATAATATCAAAGAGGTGTTAATACTGTTCTAGCAGAGCTTTAATCAGAATATCTCAATAATGAGGAAGCAGAGAACTACGGGAAACATTCAAAGCAACAGGTGAAAGTATTGACAAGAATGGAAAAAGAAAACAGCATTACTATAAGAATATTCCTCATTCCATTTAGGTACATTTTTGAATCATATTTTACAAGTTGCTCATTGTTTCATAGCTTCTTATTCCTCAAATATACTTTGGAAAAGTGATTAAAATACACAAATTTTAGCTATTGCTCCATACTCCTTAAAGCAGAAGTAGAATCTATATTTAGGATCTCACTTCTATTCACCTACTGCAAATGCATTTTTATATATATATGCCACAAAATTATTTTGATATTCAAGATATCAAACCTCTATTTTTTATTTACTTTACATTTCAGATCTGACCTTTGAAAGTAGTACTGTGACCAAAGAAAGCAAATTAAATTAGATGTAATACATTCACAATCATTAGATCAGTTTGAAAAAAACAACCATTATGAACTCTTAAATAAAGCCAAGGCATATTAACTGCAGAGAACATCAAGTCAGATATATTTTCAGCAGAACAGTTACACTTACCCTCATAGTCCCACAATCTACTGAAAGGTTTCCCTGGTTCTCCAAGGGGTGCTGGAGGATCATTAAAGAAGGGAGCATTCACTTCCATTATCAGTCCTGCATTGTCTGACTTCAGCCCAATTTTAACTGGCTCATGGCTCACAGGTAAACCATCCCATGTGTGTTTAATTGTAAATTCCATCTTCATGTACTACCTGAATGAGAAAGGAAGTTCCTGTCAAAGATGTTAGGTTCTATTTCAGCACCAACTACACTGTTTTTTCTTGGTCAGGAGAAAAAAGCATACTTTCATACAATGTCAGTCAGCAAATCAGGTTTTTAGACCCCAGAAGAGCTGAGATAGTTTAGCAACTTTATAAAAAGCAACTAAATAAACAGTTACATGAATGCGTTTTGTAGTTTTTTATACCTGCATGATTACAAATAAATCTGAGTGTTACCAAGCTTAAGGCATTTCAACTATGTACCTAAAAAAACACCTTCCAAAACGACCAGAAACAAAGTCTCCATAGATGAAATCACCATAGATTATTTGGTAATACAAGAAAAATAGATTGAGAAAAAACTTCCACGAATCTGAGATGCAAGAAGATTTAATAATTGGCTAAAACTTTCCTTGTGGTCATTGAAATCCAGCCAAACTACACAATTTCAAGGAAAACTGCAAGCACATCTTGTCAAACACTGAATATTTGCAGAGCAGCAAAAACTGAGAACACTGCACTTCAGGAGTTGTTGTTACTTAGAAATAACTGCAAACCTTAAAAACAGCCGTAACCTATTAATTAACAAAAGAATCAGTGGACCTCAATATCCAACAAGTTTATGGCCCCTTACCTACCCTCCTCACTATTATGAGATCCTTAGCATCTCGACAAAAGTGATCCTTATTTTGTTGCCTTACTCATCTCCTAGCTGTACAAGAAGGAACATCATAGTACATCATAACCTGACTGAGAACTAAGCATGTGCCATTAAGTCCTGTGACCAGAGAGGTGCTACCTCAGTAGGCAAGCTGTAACCACATTTCCTTCAGTGGGGAACACTGAATTGGGTTACTTCATCTCTACTCAGATACCCATTTTCTTGGGACTTATAAAATGTTAAGTGTAGCTTTCCACATTCTGCAGGTGTTACCAGCAGGTGTAGTACATGAGACAAAATGTAAACACATGCATCACACTTTGCCATTTTTGATAGCCTTGCTCTTATAACCACACATTAACTGTGTCTCACACTTTCTGCTACATCCAACACTAGCCAGTTTCTATTCAGTGATTTTCATACTGAAAAGCACCAGATCTCTTCTCTTTGAGTTCAAGTCAGTAAAATAGAAGGGTGTTAGTAAGGTAAGTATATATACTCACAATGAAATACCATGATGATGTGACCAAAGAAGTATGACAGATTAGAGAAAATCTGAAGCAACAGATTTAGTAATTAGACACCTTCATCTAAGAAGTCCAGTAAAAACTTAAAGTCAAATATTGGACTATGTATTTTGATATATTTATTATTTAAATATCTATTTAAATAAAACAGAAAATTAATTAAATTCTTATATCAGCATTTTAACTGCATGATATGCTAGACAAGTATCACATGTACTTTGTGCATGAGACCTGGGACAGCCCTAGAAACTATGAAAGCTTCTGCTATCATTAACGTCCATTCCAACTCAAATGGCAAGTTTCTAGAAACAAAATGACACAAGCTGAAAGAAAACAGTCAGTGTACAAAGCATGGGGAGGGAAGACATCCAACAATACCCTTAAGCCAGAAGAAACTGACTCATAGCCCAGGTTTGTGAGTAAATAAAACAGACAAGACTAAATCATTCACAATTTAAAACAAAGAGAGAGAATCAGTCAGAAGAGGAAGTTCAGTGACAACTCTTCTGCAATAATGTACACCACCAAAAAGAAGTGCAATATGTTAAATAGAAAGTCCCTTTCACAACACAAACATTTTCTGAAACATATTCAATGGGCTATTTAGCCTTAAACTGATCTAGAAAACATTAATCCACTGGAAACTTAGGCAATTGTTATATTTTCAATTTTTTAATGTGCAAGCGCTGAGCAGCGCAAGCATGAAGTACCCAGAGTTTCTTTCTAGTGTTTTTTGAAATTAACAGGACTAAATGGAGTGCACGTCTTAAGTGCACTCTTGATGAAAGGAAACTGGACAGAAATCCACACACAGGATCACTTGCTCAAATGAGTAAAGTTTGAGTAGATAGGTGCATCTAAGAAAATGAAGTGTTATGAACCCATTTTATCCTACACTATTAATATGATGCACTCTAAAGTCAGCGTTTCCTTCTACTATTCTACTTTCAATTTCTGCTAAGATATTTAACTCTTTGCAATCATGGTCAAGGCAAATATCTGAAATACCTATTTGAAAACAGTCACATATAAATAGTGTTTTAAAATAACATAGCCTTCTAATGAAAGTAACCTGGGAAGATCTTAAAAAGCCAAGGAGAATTACGTGACTAGCTATTAAGATTCCTGACTGAAAGAATGGATGTGAAGCTTCTGTGCACAAAATTTGAAAGGCTGTCTCAGGAAAAGTCACAACATACCAACTTTAAAATTAAGCAGTAAAATAACAGAACCCACTAAACTACTTTAAACACTACTGTAACTGTAGTGTCTAAAATGAAGATGAAACACAAGACACATCACACATGAGTGACAGATAACCTGTTTTTTTCTAAAAAAACCGACTTAACTCTTGCAAGGACAGCTTACAGTGTACTGAAACGAACACACTGAAGATTTAGCCCATTGCTGTACTACTTTTGCATACAAAAATATGCAATTTTAAAAAAATAAAATAAAGTAATAAGGAAAATTACAAAAGATTCAGTAGCTTCCATTAGAGGTCTATCTGGTGCCAAGGTGCCAGTAGCTAAGCAGATGTAAGATTCTGCAAATGAACAGTTGTCGGTCCAAGTTTCATTGGATTCCAGCGACCCAGGTAAGATGCTACCAGCATGCTTCTCAACTGTAACAAAACCAGCAACACACGCAAGGGTGTAAAACTTCAAACAGCAAGAGGAGACCCTCCATGACCTGTTCACGCCGCAGGTCAGCCCGTTGCTGACAGCCCGTAACGCGACACAAACGCCGAGCTGAGCGGTTCCACAGCAGCCACTTCCTCAGACGCGGCGGAGCTCCCACCCGGCACGGCCCGCAGCTGCGGCGCGCGCGGCACCGGCGCGGGGCTGAGCCCCTCGAGCACCACCGCCCTCAGCAAGGAGGAAGATGCTTCTTGCCGCCGTCAGCGCCTCAGGTCCCTCCTGACCCGGGGGATTCACCTCTTCTGGCACCCGCATCGGCGCCCGTAAGAAACACACGAACGAGCAGGAACAACCCGACTGCTGCTCCTCTTAAGCGCCCTAGGAGGACAGGGGGAAAGCTGGACACCGCTTCAGAGACAGCAGCTTTTACTGCAGCTAAGAACTCACTACTGGATACAGGCACAGCCTCCCTGAGGGCTCGGAACTGTTCCGGGTTTCGGTGACCCCCGCACGCACTCCAGCCACAGCCAGCGGCGACGGCCACATTTCCTGAGGAGAAGCCGAACGCGTCAGCCCCGCTC
>NW_009952533.1:2752710-2763338 GCF_000747805.2 Chaetura pelagica | reverse complement strand
TCCCTGCCCGGCAGCGAGGCGAAAGCCCGCCCGGCACTGTGAGGCGGCGAGAGGATGAAGTAACCGGCTTTCCCCTGGGTATTTATAGGACGGGAACTCCGACCGGCCGTGAAGCTTTCCTCTGGGAGTATGGCCACTGAGCTCGGCAGCGAGGGGGCGAGCCAGGTGAGGTGTCCGCAAGCCGTGGGTTCCCATGGCACACGGCGGGTAGGACCGAGTGCTGCCCTGGAGCTGCTGAGGGGCCTGGACCCTGCCCCTCGGGGAGTGGGGTCAGTTTCCTCTCAGGGTGGCAAACCTTTTGCCTGAAGATTCATCATGGGTAGCTCTTCAAGTGTTTGCTCTAGGAAACAGCAGCAAAACTGTTTTTAAGTTAGGTGAAGACTAATAATTCAAAGCTGCTAATGACCATAATAGACAAAAACACATGAATTTTTTTGTCATAATGCCTTTTCTCTCTGGGTATGCAACTACTGCATTTCCTATGCTCAATTTACACCTGAAAGGAAAAAATAAAAAGCTGTCTTGCCAGTTACTCATAAAATTTGCTTTACAGACTAAAATCATAAAGAGTTCGTAGTTAGAATTTTGAGAATTTTAATGTAAGCTTAATATGATTGAATCAGACTACACTTTAATTACTTGCCAGCAAATACTGGCAAAAACTGCTTCTGCACAGGTTATATTCCTGTAAATAGGGAATGGGTTGATGTTATATCCCAAAAACGTTACTGTCTTTATCACTAATTAGTGTTACAGGAAAACTTGGTAAGTGTGGCAGAAAGTAGGAACATATTTAAGTGCATAAATGGCTATGGCTGTGCATCATTAAAAAAGAAAATTAACAGTTGATACTAAACTTTGTATGACAGCTTTGGGTGGCCAAAGGTGACAGGTCAGCTCTCGATTCTAAGGACCTTAGTAGCAGAAAAGCTTGTCAGAGCCAGCAGTCATCCTGGCTCAAAAGCCCCCATCTTTATCAAGCTTTGCATGAGTATTTATTATACTCTGATGTGAACAAATAATGTATTTTCAAATACTAGTATTTTGCTTTTTCATATATATTTAGTTTGTTTGGGTGTAGATTCTTATTTTATAAATCTTTATGCTCTAAATAGAGCTCAGACTAAATTCACCGTGAAGTGGTAAGAGTTGCCTTTTCTATCAAGGTGTTTAATTCTCTTCTTTCAAGTCTTTATACGTTTTGAAAGGTGTCAAATGACAAATTTCAAGTTGTCTTGTACGCCAGCTGAGACATAAATTACTTGAGGCCTGTTCTAAGTCTGATACATGGACTGGTTTTTCCGATTTCATTAACGTGAAGTCGAAGTTTTAAACACTGAATGTGTGTAATAGACAGAAACACCCTCTATTCCATTATCTGTTTTTCTGATAAGCTACTACATACATAGAACTTCTATCAGAATGTATGCCATAATTCACTGTTGGAGGTGAATACATCTGTAAGGGGTGTTCAAGATTTGTGCATCTCTTTTGGCTGGCAAGGGCAGCTACTTTCTCCTTCCTGTTGCTTAGCATCGTTTTACTATTACCTCCTTACTATCCCCTCTGTCTTCTCTTAGAAGATTAGAACCAGAAAAAGGATCCTGAAAGTATACTTGATTTCTACTTCTGCAGACTTTTTCACTTTTATAGACTTAAAATTTCTAAGAGATTGATCTCATGCTAAGATAGCTTCTGTTGCTGGGCACCATAAGCCTGTCTGAAAGTCTGTGCAGAAGCTGAAGCATTGGCACTTTACTGATGCTGAGATACACGGAGATGAACTTAACACATATATACACTTCTGATTGCTCTTTTAAGAGTGAGATGGTTCTCCTTAGATGCCATTATGCTTTATATCGGAGCACTTCCAAGGAAAAGAAAAAAACAACTTATTTATTTATTTTCAAATTTGGCCAGCACTTAGGGATTTTTGAACATAAACCTGAAAGTGATCTTATGGGATATTGTGTATGATTACAGTATAGGCAAACCAACAGCTTTGGGTTGCATATAAAAAATTTAAAACTACATGCAGTCATGTGCAAATACTAATACGTAAATTATACCGTTACAGAGAAATGGCCCTGGTAGTAATGGCATATCAGGATCCAGGATGATGGACCAAAGGTAACTGATTCCAAATCATTAGTGGGAATACCACAAAGTAATCAAAATAAATGGCCATGTGCTTTTAAAAGTGTAAATATCCAGGTGAACTTGGTTTTGTATACATGGTCACAGTTCTGAGAACTTGTCGATGGAGTCTGCAAAAGTGTTCCTGTAGCAGTTGTTTTTAGACACTATACCATTTATCCAGTAAATTAACCTGTAAAATAAAGGAGATGAATGAATTAATTCTCTAGTCTAAGTTTATCATCTCAAAACAAAAGCACAGGTAAGATTGTACTGATCAGGGTAACACAGGTAACTGCAGTTCGTTGAAGTCAGATGGTTTTTAGAAATTATAATTTGACAGTCTTCAACTAACAGTTGGCTATTGCTAAATTGTTTATTAATAGTTGTAATTTCCTGTTATGACATTAGCCTGTCTTTTTTGTTAGCTTTTAAGACATTATCACTAGACTAATACAGAATTTTCAGAGATTTACTATCAATTGCAAAAATAATAGGAAGGAAAAAGTATACAAGTAGAACTACATTACTGTGCATCTTCTTATAGTCTTACTTTACTGTTGTATCTGAAAGCAGTAACAAAGTTTAGCCTTTAGTTTAGGATTCTTTATATGAAATATTAATGTTGTATTAATGCTAATTTATAATGTCCCGTGTTCTAGTTCTGTTACACAGGAAATCTGCAGTTAATTGTCATACTTTTAAACAAGTTATTAAATTTGTTCATTTTATTCTGGTGAATGTTGAACTTGGAAATAAAGAAAAGTGACTGTTCTGCTCTGTTCACTAGATTACAAATTCTTTAAAAATAGTTTATCATCAGAACAGTGTTTCAGCATTTACAAAACTTATTGTAAGCACGTTTTTCAACTTCTTAGCTTGTCAACCCTAATCACAGAGCATGACAAACAACTGGAAGAAATGAGAGAACAGCTGCAGCTTTATAAGGTATGGATGTTCCTAACACTTCAGAATGTATATTCTTTGGATTTTATGCTATCAATATCTCAGCCATTAGGTTTTGTCCATAAAGGCAAGGAAGCCAGTGCCATGCTTCACAAACTTGCTGGACTGCAGTCAGCCTCATATGGATAAACAAAGACCTTTCCATGAAAGGTTTAGGAGTTTGTCCAAATACAGATTATTGTATGTTCAGGGAAGTAGTGTTGTGAAATGAAATGTGCATGTTTTCTCTAGATGCTCTGATATGACTGCAGGTATTTTCCTAGGTGACATTCAGATGAGGCAGCTGTTTTCCCCTTTCCTGACAAGTCTGATCTTGGCCATACAGTCCAGTTCAGTCCTGCAAGTGTAGATGCACCCAACCATTTTAATAATTCTTCAGATTAAAATAATTCTTTAAATGTTTTTTTGTCATGAAGGCTGAGGTGGAGGGGGGGCTGTCCTTTCAACCACAGAAAAATGAAACTTTAATGCTTCATATGATCAACAAAAAGTAAAGTGATACATTTAGTAATGAAAACCTGTGGCATACAGAAAGCGATTTGTGCTTGTATTTTTGTTGCACTATTTAGTTTACAAAACAGTCCATTTGACTTATGTAACTGAAGTTCTCAGTTAATTCCTGAAGTCTTATCTCAAATACTTACTGCATAAAAGATGAGTTATCACAGAATTGTCAGTGTTGCAAGGGACCCCTAGAGATCATCTAGTCCAGCTCCGCTGCTAAAGCAGGATCCCCTAGGGCACATTACTCAGGACTGCATCCAGGCGGGTCTTGAATATCTCCAGAGAAGGGGACTCCACAGCCTCCCTGGGCAGCCTGTTCCAGTGCTCTGTCACCCTCATAGTAAAGAATGTTTTTTTCTCATATATAAGTGGAACTTCGTATGTTACAGCTTCTGTCTCTTGCCCCTCGTCCTGTCACTGGGAACTGCTGCAAAGAGTCTGGCTCCATCCTTCTTGTACCACCCTTTAGATATTTATAGACATTAATAAGGTCTCCCCTCAGCCTTCTTATCTCCAGGCTAAAGAGTCCCAGCTCTCTCAGCCTTTCCTCATAAGAGAGATGCTCCAATGCCCCAGTCATCTTTGTTGCCCTCCATTGAACTCTCTCCAACAGTTCCATCTCTCTTGAACTGGGGACCCCAGAACTGGATGCAGTATTCCAGATGTGGCCTCACCAGGGCAGAGTAGAGGGGGAGAATGATCTCTCTCAACCTACTGGCCCCACTCTTCCTTATGCACCCCAGGATTCCATTGGTCTTCTTGGCAGCCAGGGCACATTGCTGGCTCATGGATAATTTACAATCTACCAGGACTCCCAGATCCTTCTCCACAGAGGTGCTTTCCAGCAGGTCCACCCCTAATCTGTATTTGTGCTTGGCATTCTTCCTTCTCAGGTTCAGGACCCTACACTTTCCCTTGTTGGACCTCATTAGGTTCTTCTCTGCCCAGCTCTCTGTCCTGTGCAGGTCATGCCGGATGGCAGCACAGCCCTCTGAAGTGTCAGCCACCCCTCCCAGTTTTGTATTGTCAGTGAACTTGTGGAGGATACACTCTGTCCTCTCATTCACATCCAGTTACTCACTGTATCCCTAAAAAAAAAAAAAGAGTTAATTAAATCTGTAAGAGCTGTAAGAATTTAGGTAAGTTTAATTGCCATAGTAACTTCTCAATGCTCAGATATAATAGGATTTAGCAGCTGTTAAATTTATCATCCTGTGACTTTCCTTAAAAAAGGAAGTGACTTTCATTTACTTTGTTATGCCTGGTTAAATTGTCCATATTTTATAGTATCAGTCAGAATTGAAAGATTAAAGAATTAACAAAATGTGTCACTTAAATGAGTGCTTACTCTTGCATATTTTTGTGTTAGGCAAAAATGAGTGAGATGAGACGAAAAGTTGAAGAAGTCACCAGCGAAAATGACAGGTAAATGGTTGAATTGCCCTGTTACTACTGCTGGTTTTACTAATTTCTAAACCTTAAAAAGCTTTTTTTTCTAGTCCTTAAGATCTTTTGAATCTACCTAATAGTTGAAGATCTTACACTCACAAGCTTCATGTTAGATTCTTTAAGCGCTTAACACAGATTAGAGCACCAATTTTAGGAGCTTTAACCATATCTCTAAATGAACTAGATATTTAACTATTTCAAACTGTCTGTTGTGCTTATAGAACGTAATTATTTAAATATGAGTTACAAGTACATAGTACGTAGAGACTGAAGGTACAGTATACTTCACTTGTTTGCTGAACTTAGTTCTTTACATTTCAGGCTGCATGCAGAGTTGAAAGAGGTTATTGAGCAGCAAATGGAGGCTCTTCCTATCATGCCTCTAGGAACTGATATTATTGCAGATGAAGAAATAGTGCGAAACCTTCAAGAACAACTACAACTGACAAGTCAAGTGTGTGAGATCAAACACTTGTACTGTTTTATATCTCTTGTGCCTTGGCAGTGTTCAGCATTCCTTGAGAAGATTTTGAGGCCCTCTGGACTTTCTGTAGCTAAAAAAACAAGTACTTACCACTTAAAAACCTGAAGGAACTTCTGTCCTAGATTCTTATAGGAAGTTTTTGATATGAATTTGTGCCTTTAAGTTTACTTAGCTGACTTGATCTTCATATTGAATTCCTGAGGAGGAAATTATTTAAATACTTTGTTCAATTCAACTTCTTTTAGTAGCTTGTCATTTTAATTTAAAACATTGTAATGTGATATAAGGAGGCAGACATATGTGGGATACAGCAATAATATTTAAATCTGAAAAGATAAGGAACATTTTTTAGTGTATTACAATCATGTGTCAATCCTGTTGCATGTGAAGTTAAATTGACAGGAATTTTTGTATTTGGATATTCTATTTATTGTAGGCCTACAGTAAATACCTGTAAAAATTCGAGCTGTAAAAAATGTGTATAGAAAACTTGTAATGAACTTGTAGGTGGAATTTGAACTGGTTTTCTGGATCTGAATTTGGTATTTTGTCTGCATACATGTAATGTGTGCAGACAAACGTAGAGAAAAATGACATTTCTTGAAAATAAAAGTTAAGACTTCTCTTTGTGAAGAATGACAGTTGAAGGTAAATGTGCTGTAATAGAATATTCTGTGCAAACCATTGTTCTGTGACTTAGGAAAAAGAACAAGCAATAGAGCTCTGGCAGACTGTGTTACGGGAGCATGATCGACTCCAGCAGCAGTACCAGGAACGCATGACTGAAACGCAGATTCACGTGGCTGAAAGGCAAAAGCAGAAAGTAATTTTCCATGTTGTTTTTCAATATTTTTTGGTTGTCTTTCTATACTATGGTGGTTCTGGGTTGGTGTGTAGTCAAACTGAAGTGGACGGGATTCTACCAGTACTGTTAATTATTTTCGGTAGTGGTAATCTAAAGCTGAGTGGTCAGATGTGGTCACTGATTAATCAGCTAAAGGCACTGGTAAAACTGGAAAAGTTCTTTATTTCAAGTAAATTGGCAGGAGCCTGAGGAATGCACTGAGTCTCAGTGCATTATAGGTATACGTGCACAAGATATGCATGTGCATGTAAATAATCATGTTTGAATTTTGAACAGTTGGAAGTCTTCAGTAGATTTCAACATTTGAAAAAGCTGCTATTCAGCAGAATAGAATTCAGAAATAGAATTCAGAAAAATAGAATTCAGGAAAGATTTCTGAATTCTGATGTGGAAGTCTTTCATGTTTCAAGCAGAATAGAATTCAGAAATAGAATTCAGAAAAGATTTCTGAATTTTGAGGTGGAAGTCTTTCATGTTTTTCCTATGTTTGAATCCTGAATTTTCTCTGTAAAATCACAGTGGGGTAATGGGAAAAGAAATCACCATTTCCTTTTGTCATTCAGTAAAGAAGCATGTTTAAACATGAAGAACAAAGTTCACCAGTATTCTAATTAGCAGCCTGTTTTGCTTCTGTTTTTTCTGGGAAAGGCCTTTCAGGAAATTTTAGTTCAGAAAAGAAGCTCTTTTGCCCTGCGAGCTATATAGATGTGCTCAGCAAGTGAAGAACTAAAAAAGAAACTTCATGCCTGTATTTATCTCACTACAAGTGTTTCTAGATTTGTAGAGAGATGCTACACATTTTTAATATTTGCTTTCCATTTTCAAGTACACTAGGCTTGTGGGCACAGTTACAGCTCACCTATAAAACAACATTTTTTACTGTTTTATTTTTTCTTTTGTGGTATGAAGTCCACCTAAACAATATACTCCTTTACAAAAATGAGGAGAAATATCTGTAGAGCTATTGTACTCTGTCAAGTTTCACAATTATTTCAAGTAACGGTTATGAGGACTCTTATAAAACAACATTTTTTACTGTTTTATTTTTTTTTTGTGGTATGAAGTCCACCTAAACAACATACTCCTTTACAAGAATGAGGAGAAATATCTGTAGAGCTATTGTGCTCTGTCAAGTTTCACAATTATTTCAAGTAATGGTTATGAGGGCTCTGATCTGTGTGTAGTTCCAGCTTTTTGCTCGTGTTCCTTCTATTAGATTGTTTCATGTTTCGCGCTGTCAGTTATTGGTAACATACACATAGAGAGTTAATGGCAGCTGTAGAAGTGTTTAAGGCTGTCTGATCCCATTTTTTTTTAAAAATAGTTTCAGCTGACTTATGAAAACCACTAATTATGCACTCATGACAATAATGATTATAAGAAGTTCTGACTTCTCTTTCTAGGAGCAACTGACTGGCTTTCAACAGTGGTCTCGGCAACTACATGCAGCCAATGAGAAAATAAAGTTGGTAAGCAAACCTTCAAATGATGACCTGGTAAATTTTTCTTTTTCTACTAGAGGAAAAACTTAAACCAAGTATATGAGAAAAGCAGAAGTCCTTCATACATACCTGGTTGAAAGACAAATTGTTCCACTCAGATATGCAGATTTCTGTAGGGACGAGTAAAAAAATCAAATAGTTATGGTGTTTTTCCTGAACTCTACATGAGCTTTTTCTTCAGGAAGTCAGTGGTAAGCTTACACTCACATTTTATTATGTTGTGAGTGTACTTCAGTCACACATTCCAAACCATCTTCACAAAGGAAAAAAATTATTTAAATGATGACCTTTGATATAGGCTAGCTCTGCCACATGTTTATCCATTCTTAGTTTGGCACTGCTGACTGCAGTATCTTGGTCTTGGACCTTTTCAAGGATTTTTCTGAGCTCTAATCATCTTCTAGTGCCTTACCTATTTAGATTGTGAGACTTGTTAGTCTCTAAGCTTTACCCTGGGACTTTCAGGATTGACAAATAATTTTAATACTGTAGAACAATTGAGGTGAAAGACTTGGTGCAGTTTCCTGGCTGAACAGATTCTTCCCTGAAAGACATGATTCCTGTGTGATTTTTGACTAATGTTTGTCTAAAAAGACTCCTAACCTACTCTCAGCAGTCTATTCTCTTCTGTGTTTATCACTGGAACCTTTTTTTCCTCACATCACATCTCTTGTTAAAATACAAGCCTGATTCTTAGGTGTGAAAGAAAGATTACTGCATTCTTTGTCACTATGCCTCTGCTGCTGAAAACTACTATATTGCCATCTTCCCTTTCCCTGCTTTTTCTTTTCTCTTCAAAGCAAGTCAAATCTTTAGATGTTCTTTGACAGTGTTTTTAAGGTGTCTAATAATTCCTTTCACCTTTAAATTCTTTCCAATTGTGCCATCGTTCTTGAACTGTGATGCTGAATACAGTACAATATACTGCAGTCAAGCCTTTACCAGTGTTGAGTAGCATATTGCAGATGGCTAGAGAATTGTATGTTGCAAGCAGTTGTCCTGTTTACAACCTATTTCATTAGTATTAATAAAACTAAAATAATGCACTCGCAGAGGAGCTTTTACTTTATGTAGTCAGTGTTCATCTCTAAATTATTTTTTCTCTGAATATGGATACTTAGGGCTACTGGGAGGTTGCTGTCTGAAAACAATCATAAGCAAGTACAATAATGAGCTTCTAAAGCGGTCTTGGAAGTTACAGACTGTCAGATCTGCTGTTAAAAGCAAATCAGTAGTAGATACCTAAAAAAATATATAGAATCACTGAAAGCTTAGAATAATGTAATTAGGAAGAGATAATGTGGAGAAGGTGAATATGTAAACTCTTTGAACAAGATGAAGCAGGCAATATTACGATAAAAGTAATACATTTGCATTATCCACAAAGCCTGTGCTGAGATAAAGAAGCATGCTCTTTCTTGAAATAATAAACTGAACAATAGTGAAGAGACAGAGTAATTAGTCAGGTTTTTTATTGTGTTACAATGGCTGTTTTTTCCCAGATGTGTTCAGGTTAGAGTTGTTCAGCACATTCAGTATTGAGGCACAGTGTTCACTACTGACGTTAAACTATTTAGGGTAGTGAGAACTCAACTGCAGAAATTTGCAGAAAGATCTCGTGATGTTGAGTATCTGAACTTTATCTGACATTTTATTGACATTAATGAAAGAAAAATGGTGTATGTGAGCAAGAGGGAGCTTTCATTTTGGGTACTCTGTGATGGTCTTGAAATTAACTGTGAAGACTTGGAATAGGTATTCTAGAAATAGGAAGTGTCTGAAAACACTTCTTAGCAAGAGTTATAAAAGCAAGAAGATGGTTAGCAATTATTAGAAGAGGCAGAAAAGGAATATATTGTGCTTAAATCCATAGTACAGTAGTAGTTTGCTGCCTCCAGTTGTGGTCATCTTGAATATCTCAATATTAAATATATGTATATGTAAGACCTAGAAAAGGCTAGTAGGGTAACAAAAATATGAGATTATTCTGAAATGAGAAGACAGTTAAAGGAGAATGACACATCCAGCACTATTGCTGGTCTAAAGGAAAGGAAGGAGAAGCAGTTGCTCATTGTTTCTTGTCTAAAACAAAGGAATTATTTCCAGGAATATGTGCTCTACTGTGTGGTACTCATTGTGACAAGCTATTCTAGACACCTAAACTAGATGGGAATGCAGATGCTAGGTCTGAACTATTAGAGTTCTCATCTCAGGAAGTTCTTACACTACCAAAATGTGGGCAAAGAAGAGGAGGATTAGGCAACATCACAAGCATTTGCCTTTCTGAAATACTCTGAATAAACCCTGGCACTTGGACACAAGCCTTAGTGTTAAATAGACATTACTGGCTATTTTTGTGGTATTATGTTCTGTGGAAATGCCCTTTAATAATTCTGAATATATAACACTTTAAACACAATAAGCAACATGTTACAAATATCTCATTTGCAGAGCAATCAAGAGTTTCTGAAAACTATAACAGACCAGAATGCGGAACTAGAGCAGCTACGAAAGCAACTAAGGTATAAACATTAAAAACATTATTACAAATGTTTTCTGTAGCTTTGTTGACTTGCTGCTGTATCATGGGCCTTTTTCTACTGAAAACTGACTTTGTAGTGATAGTCACAATGGTTTCAGCTAATTCCTCTCAATTTTGTTACTAATGTGTGCATCATTAGTGTTAGGGCAGCATGTTTCCAGTTAGTGTGCTTTGGTTCAG
>NW_009952533.1:2717505-2752348 GCF_000747805.2 Chaetura pelagica | reverse complement strand
AGTTTCCTGAAATATTCGACATTTGACCTTTGCTTTAAAGGAAACAAAGTGTCAATCTCATAACAAAATTGACTCTGGGGATAGGTTTTCATTAGAATACACTTTGCTCAAAATCCAGTTATATAATTACAAATCTGAAATTGTTCAAAGTAGTTTCAGGGTTTAATGTTTTTAAGAAAATATCCATTCACTGTTTCTCAATAAAGGGCTCTAAACCATAGGCTCTTTGGAAGTTGGAAGTAAGAGAAGGATTAATTATATTCCTGAAATATATGAAGGAAAAGGAAAGAAATATTTGCAACACAATTTCATTATTATTTGTATTTACAGCCATAGTTTGTTCAATGCCAGTTTATTGTACCTGTTAACTCTTCTAATTAGTGATGTTTGAGATCAAATTAAAATTTGATTTTAGTAAATAGTGGATTTGTGGACTGGCAATAAAAAGGAAATGGATTCATTATTAACTAGTGAATTTTTATAATATCTAAAGCTTTAAATAAGCTTCTTAAAATCAACTTTTAAGTTCATAAGCTTAAAATACATGCCTTTGAATTTTGCTATTATAATTTATTTTGATACTGTGATTAAAACATGTAATATTATTTGCTTGTTATGATGTCTTAGTATGATTATAAAGAATGCCACACCAAAAATGGTAAAAATAATTTCAATCTTAAAATAAACAGCTATGCAGGTGGCTGTGTGTGCATGCACATGTGTTTATGCACTCAATTTTGTGTGCAGCTTTTGCTGGTAATGCTGTTATTTAGAAACCTAGATTGGTTGAACGCATGCTGATACTAATTTTATCCCTTCAAGCAAGAATGGCTGCATCAGATGTTCCTTCTCTCTTCCAAACCCATGCATCACTGCCAAGATTGGCTGTTACACAAATTTTCGGCATCTGTTTAATGTGTTTAATTGTACTACTTGTAAAATTTTCTGTCATAATACCCACAGTAAAAGATTAACAGGTTTGGAGTGAATGAACAGATTCATTAGTGTTGAATATTGGTCATTGTTGAATATTTATTTACCAATTTAGAAATAGTGGTTTTTTTCAAAATTGGTTGTACCCAGACTTTCTTGCTGTTAGAGCAATAAAAATTAGCTGCTTCTAGTATTAAGCTTTCACTCCCTGCCTTGTGGGTTACAGTTTACTTAGTTTACTGGTTTATAAACAGTAAGACTCTGGGTGAATTTAGACTTCCATCTCAGTATCCATAGAGCTGGAGTAGTCATCTTCATTCTCATTTCAGAACACCAGATTTCTGATTCTTTTCTAGCTGAGGAAGGCTGCTCAACACATGGCTTAAGTCAGGCAATTAACTGCATGCCATTAACCAATAAGTGGACAGTCAGTGTCCTATCCATTCACGATCAATATTAATAATAAAACAGGTAAACAATTATACTAGGCAATATATTAATAAACACACATAAACATATGAACAGCCTTCTGTAATTTACCCCATGAAATACTGATCTTGCTCACACTTACTCTTACATAGGTACAAACACCCTCTCTAGGAGGAAGCATGGGTTAAAAATGTGTGCACAGAGACTCCCTTTTTGGGAAGCACATGCTCCATCTGTACATCCCCTCCTGCTGGAAGGGTGGGTGCTCCAACTTTACATGTACTTGTGCTGCTTCCTGAAGTCTGCTAGTTGTTCCCTGCTGAGAAGCCCACCTTGAGTTCCCATACACTCACCTGGTAGGTTGGTCCCCATGGATTTCTCTCTGGGCTGTCAGGCTGGCTGCAGGCTGCTCCTAGGGTCTGGTGGGGCAGATGCGTTCAGAAATGAGAAGAGGTGACAATGTCCATAGGGTGACTTCTGGCAGGGTCAAACACAGCTTCACTGCTGGGTTGTCACTAAGGTCTCTCATCTAAAATCCCAACTTTCCATGTATCTTTTCAAGCCATCACCTTCTCAGAAGTCTCTTAATAACTGTTAATTCTGTCTAGTGAAGATAATGAAAAATTGTTGTCATTGTTACACTCCCCATTGCATTCTAAGTTTTGGGCAAAGAGGCTATCAGAGGATAGTAGTAGAGGATAGTCTGTAATTATGGGAACTGATTACACTTGAGTTCCTCTCAGATCAGCTAAAAGTTCTTGGAATCCTAAAATTAATATGCTTTACTCACACAGATAGTGACAGCAGCTCTATATAGCTCTAAAATAAGTGCTGCAGTCATCCTCAAAGAAGTCTGGAATACTTTCACCAGTTGTTTCTCACGTGAAGTGACACAGATGTAGTTTGCATAGATTACATTGCATATATGGCAGACAAGTCTAGTCTTTTGGATCTTTATAACAGATTTACATTGATTTACAGTGATAAAGTAACAAGTCTGGAGAGAAGTGGGTTTAAAACAAAACCCAAGTTGTTTAAGATAATTTAAGTTTGGTTTTTATTTGTATGGAATAGATTCAGTGTAATTTTTAAGCTTTTGATATCGCAGATTTTAAATGTGTGTTGATAAATGTTGGGTTTTTTAAGATTAATGTATAGCAAAATATACAATCTGACACATGAAGCCATAAAACACTTCAGAGATGCTTCTGACACGTTTGCATCTTGTAGCTACAGTATGCATGCCTAAGGGAAGACTGCTAAAGTTTTGCAAGTAATCTGGGAAACAGAAGACAAATCTATATGCTAATAAAATACAAGATCTGAAGAGAAAACACAAACTAAGAAACTTGGAATTGTGAGGGCATGGATCTGCATTTCATAATATTAAAGCTTTTAAACAGATATAACTAGCCAAGATTATGTTAAAAATACATTGCATAGTGAGAAAGCCGCATCTTTAGAATCAATTTGTCAGTTGTAAAAGACACACCTCTAAATTTTATCTGAATTTTATCTTTAAAATGTATTTTTATTACTTACACGCTTCTGTGTTTTATGACCTCTTTATATTTATCTTATTTTTCCCTTCTTATGTTGAGTTATGAGTTTTTCTTTTGTTTTGCAGGATGTGTTAAATATTTTGGGGGAAGCAACTTAATGTTTTCATAAACTTAGCAGTACATTTTGTAGGAGAAAAATGCCTGATTCAGAGGGAGTAAAATCAAAGGTTTGGACCGGAAATCAGGCCATGTGTCTGGGGATAATGTTTTTATCTTTGTTTTTGCTTTTAAAATAAATTATAACCAAATTAGCTATTCTGATTAATCAAGCTGAAATTAAGTATTTGCTTAAGATTTTCCTTTAGATATAAGATTATCTTGTCTTTTCTGCCATTAGATTGAAATTACTCTTTCTAAAGGAATTTTTGCTTCAAGTATATTCATAACAGTATTGAATATTTTCTAGTGTCTTTCTTGGTTACAAGTGCTCCAGTTTGCATTAGCTTACCTAATACGTTTGCTTTTTTTTTTAACTTTGCAATTGGTCTTTACATTTAGCCCAATATGCAGCCTGAATAATTGGGTTACACCCCAGGTGAAGGACTCTGTGTCTTTCTGCTCCCAAGTCAGAGGAGTAGGAGTGTTGCTCATTGCAATATGCATTTCTACTGAGGAGGAAATCTATTTCATTAATGAGTTAATTTTTTTTTTCTTTCCTGTTTCATTCTATCAAACTTTTTCAGTTTACAAAGCACATCAGTTAAATTCTTCAAAATGGTTAATGATTTATTTTTTTAAATTTCCACTCAAATTGCTTTACAAAGTGAAATCTAATTCAGAAAAAATATTTATTAATTAGCTGTGGCAAATTAGATTTATGTTATTGAACACTTAGATTGCCCAGTCCTCCTAAATATTTGACAGACACACCTCCCTATTAAGCTGTCTTTCAGAAGCTGTTTCCACAGAACAATTGTTTAATTAATTTAGTATTCCTCTCTCACTGCCACATGGTAAGAAGGAGGAGGAGGAGGAAACCTTTTCTGCTCTGGTTTACTGTTCTGCTGGAACTGACTGCCCCTCATGGCTATTTCAACAAAGTTATAGTTAAGTAATTTTTTCCCCCTATAATAATTTAAATGTTACTCAAAAGCTGTTTACTTTATGCAGAAAAGCCAAAACAGATGGGCGGACAGCAAACGTTAAGGTTGAGGAAATGACCAGATTGATACAGAAGCTTCAAGGCCAACTGGAGAGAAAGGTATTGTAGAGAAAGGAATAATTTCATGTTGCCGTCAAATGGCTAGACAGTTAACTGAATGCTGATGTTAAATTAATTGCATGTTGTCCTCTAACTGGTTTTTGTTAATATATCTTTTAATTGTTCAAGGAAACTTGGATCATGTCTGGATAATATGTATATTCTTTCTAGGAAGAAGACAAGATATCTGCCCAGCAAAGGGAAACAGCATCTGACAAACGCTTGCAGCAAATGCAGTCTAGTATAAAACAATTAGAAACAAGGTAAAGATAGCTCATTGGGTGTTAATAACAGGACACATGAAGTGAGAAAATATTATGATTTTTTAGCCTCTGGGTTTCACATTTCTGAGCAGTTCTGTTTCCTCAAAATAGAGAGATCTTATGCTTGGCTGTTCTGTCTCATTTATTCTCTTCTGCAACCTTTTAAAATCTTCTGGTTTCAATGTATTTATAAAAGACCACCTGATATTATTTACTATAATGGAGAAACAATAAACCATGTATTTTTCATTCTAGTGTATATATTATAGTTACTCAAGTCTCATAAGCTTTAGGTGGAGTTCTAAATAAAGACAGTCACACTGAAATTGGAAAATATTCATGTAAACTAGCTGGTTTTAATTGAATACAGCTTTTTCTTAGTAATAATAAATAACTTGGTTTCAGGTTTTAGTTCAGAAATCTTTATACACCAAAAAAAAAATAGAACCGTTAAAGTACGCTTCTTAACAATAAATGCTAGGTACAAAAGTAGTTGGAGTCCCTGCTGACTAGAACTTAATTTCAGTACTTTTTACTGGAAGATCTAAGACTCTGAGGTTCTTTTGGGTGGATTTTTCTCCCACTTCACTTTCCAAGGATATCACACTTAGCTGAGCACAGTGATTTTGATTCAAGTATCACAAACAGTTGTTGAATTATTAACATTAGTCAAATAACCTGATAGCTAAGAGAATTTGTAAATTTTCTACTGAAATAATTTTGTTCATCCTCCCTTCTTGGTCACAGTCTTGAGAGCATGATTAGCAGACTCTTCAATAACTGTAGAAACCAAATAATTATAATAATAATAAATAATTATTATAATAATAAATAACTGGGGAACCAACCTTGTGACTATGTGGTCAAGTACTGCCTGGAGGAGATGCATGGGCTTGTGTGGCTACCTCTACTTGATGAAATTCACTGGCCCAAGCATTGTTGAGGCTCTTAAGTTTATTTTAGCGTGTCTTAAGGAATTAGCTAATTTTATTATTTTCTGTAGGTTTTTTGGCTCAACAAAAATTGTGTTTTGGTTCTACAAAAACAGAGTGATTGCCTGTCTTTGTATGTTTGATTACAAACATGATAGCAAGTAAAAAAACATGGCTGCTTGAAAAGGCAGCCCAAATGTTGCCAGAGTGCTCACTGTGGATATTCAGAGCTGTGCACTTTACTGAACAAGAAGCACTTGTGAAACTTTCTGAGATTTTTTGAGGATACCTCTGGGACTCTCTTGCCCTTTCTCGAGCCTGCCAATACTGACAATCATAATTAAACAATAAGAATATCTGAGCTGTTGTAAAATTACCAGTGGTTTTCTTGTTCTAATGGTATAGCTGCAACTTCATTGCCCACATCCAATTATTCCATTTCCTCCACAGAGGAAAACTTTATTCCTTCTGGGGCTGTTCTATTCTGTTTTAATATAGAACATTTTCAGTGATGTGTCCCAGGATAGCAACATTCTTCTGAGGATCTTCTGAGATTAGGTATCTGAATTAACTCCTTTAATTCTGTTTCTTTCTAGGACTTGATGAATATTAAACTCAAAGACTCTGTCCAAAAACAAGCAGAAAACCACAAATATAGTTTTGGCAACTTAAAAACAAATAGTTCCTATTAGTTTATTTGGAAAGAATTAGTGTCTTAATTAGGTATCTTGTTGTTAATTGGGTAAAATTATTACGGTCTTGTAGATTACGTGTTACTGTCCAAGATGCTGAGCAGCAGCAAACAGAAAGAATGGCGCTGGAGAAACAAATGATAGAGCTTCAGACAAAGTGTGCTAACCTCGAAAGGGAGAAGTATGATGCTGTTGCCAAAGTCGAAGATTGCATCCAGCTCTTAGAAGAAGCTAACCTACAAAAAAGTCAGGTAAGGCGATGGATGAAGACATTTCTTAGGTATTGGAATACTTTAATCACAGTTGTGAAGTGCCTGATTATGTATTCTTACAGGCACACATGCATACACAACCAAGCTTCTTTTATGTTTGTTGTACTAAAATTAGTTAATGTGTAAGACTGCAAGCTGTGGTATGACTATGCATTACTTAAGACTTACCATACAGTATTGATTTCAAAGAACATGTTGAGTGCCTGGATAAAGGTGATCTAAGTGCTAATACTATACCTGAATTTGACTTTTCAAAAATTTCTGACAGGGTTTCTTACTGAATGCTTCTAAAGAAACTGGGCAGTCAGAGTAAAAAGGAAAGTCCTGTTATGAATATATAACTTAATAATGGATAGGAAAGAAGAGCTAAAAGTAAAGGGACATGATGGCCATAGGTCACCCAGAGTGAGTTGTGTATCCATATCGTAATTACTGGGAAGAAATCTGAAAAAGTGACTTAAGTAATGAGCAGATGAAGTCTTCAGTCTGAAAAGAATTACAAATGCATTTCTCATGTATGATAAAATGGCAAATTCAGATATGCCCTACTGGGTGCTGGATTTAATCTTAACAGCCAAAAAAGGGTTTAGGAGATGGTGCGGATGTCTCTTAACAATACTTTCACACAATCCTCAGTAGTACTCCATTCAATGAATAGAATGTTCAGAGTGAGAGTTAAAATAAAGATGCCTTTAAAATGAGTGCACTTCATGTGCAGTTTTGATTAATTTCAGGCAAGATAGAGGTGAATTAGAAGAATGCAGGAGGAGTCAACAAATAAAACGTAAAGTGGCCTTATAATAAATTTTTTTATGCATTATGTGATTAAACTGTTATAGGATGATGTATGAAGTAGATGCTAGAAGTATAGATACGAAAACTGTTACATTCACAACAGGACAATCCACCAAAACTTCCTTCCACCAACATAAGGTCTATCCAGCAAGTCCTGATGTGTCTACTGATTAAAAAAAATAGTAACCATGTTTTCCCAGTTCTTAACATTCCTAAAGTATCAGCTGTTTACTCCTTTAGGAAATAGGATGCACGGCTTGGTAAACTTTTGTCTAATGCAGGTTCTTCTGTATTTTAATGCTAAGTTTCAGTTCAAGTCAGGCTTTTACAAATCTAATGAGTTGTTTTTGCTGGCAAGACAGCTTTATTGCATGTCTGATTACTCTAGCCATTCAGTAAGTGAAACACAATTTAGTTAATAGGTATATAAATAGCGAATCTTAGAATTTACTCTATTTGAACTAACATGTTAACTGTTGAGCAGTTAAGGAGATAAATGCTCCCTCTTAGTCTGAAGCCATTTTCAAACTTCAGGAGCCTCCTGACTATCTAAACTAGCTCCTTACTTTTAACTTTTGGAATATTAAAGTTAGTGTTGTTTTTTTTTGCTCTTGCAGATTTCAGAAAGTGGCAGACCTGCCCCCGTTTGTTTGTTTTTTTAACAGAAAAGGGAACTGACTTCTTTAAAGAGATCCTGTTATCTTCTGGTCTGCTTCCAGAACACATTAAATTATTGATAAAGCGTAGGGGTTTTGGTCATTGCTGCAGATCAGCTTCTGTGATTCTTCTTGTTATACAGAAGAAGGTTACCATCTACTTATATTTTTTTCCCATATATTTATAGTAATTTAGGAAACCTTTTGGTGGCACCTTTTAATTTTCATAATTTCTTGATAACTTTCTGTATCTCATTTGCTTTATGAACTGATCTATAATTCCCTTTCTTGTTAAACTCTGGTTCAGAAAGGAGTGAAAAATTAAGTTTTACATCCTCCAGCCCTTAATGGCCACCTTTGGGCTTGTCAGTTCCTTTTTCTTACTAAGATATGTTGATACTTAACACCATTCCCCTACAGCACCATACTGAGGATATAAAAATAAAATATTTTTTTCACAGCTTACAAACTAGAAAACAGTCTTTCATTTGAAAATTACTGGTAAGGAGTATGAATCACATTTCCAGTCTGCTAAATATATTAATTAGAGAAGTGTTACAAAACTCTTTTAATCCAAAAGTAGTTCAGCAGATCGTTTGATAGCGCTTATTATGAACTCACATGAAGTTGACAGAAAAAAGTGGCCCAGTAAAAATTAATGTGATGTAAATCGTGTCTCTTAAGACAGTAACTGAGCAGTTAAAGAGATAAATAAGTGGCTTGTTATGAGTAACAGTTTGGTATAACGCTGTAATAAGAATAAACTGGAATTTGCAGTCACTTGTTAATTTACTGCTCTGGCTAAAACAATGTTAGTTTTTCAAACTGGGAAGTTTATTAATTAACAGGATAAAAAAATGCAGTATAATATATGTATCAATTAACTGAATCTTAAACTGTGGCCACTGTTTTATCCCTGCTCCATAAGAGACTGAGGGGTGGGAGTGACAGGTTGTCATAATAATGCTACTTCTGTTACATTACCATTGTAAAGCACACAAAGCTAAGCTTACAGAAAGACTTCAGAAGAGTTTTTTAAAGAGTAGTTCGAGAATAAAATGCAAAGTTGAATTTTTTGGGAGCAATAAAGGAGAGTATGACTGATGAAGTGGCATGTTGTTGCCTGAAGTGAGTAACCTTCTGTAGGCTGAACTTGCATCACCCGTTAGGGACATTTTGATGTCTTTCATTATGCATCTACATACTCTCTAAGTGCCACCTAGGATTTTTCATCTCACTCATCAAGAATTCTGTTTTGTGATCTTTTTAGACCAGTTTCTCCTGTTGTACTTTAACATCAGTTGCTTTCTTGTATCCCCTGGAGGAAGGGTACCTTGCTACACCTTTTTTTGTACTTCTCACCATTCTTTTATGCTAAAGAGCTGTTTGGTTCATTGTTATCCAACATGAAAGGGACTGCATGGACATTCCTTAGTTGCTTATCAATTTTTATTCCTTTAGTTTTTTGGGAGGTAATTTAGTATATAAGGCATAAAAAATTCTTAGTTATATGTTGGAGCATGTGCTTGTGTTTATTCAGGTATTCCGCTTCTGAACACAGAACTTTCTATTTGTCATTGGTGGCATTTTTTTATTACAGATTCTGGCCCTGGATGAGAACATGGGAGAGTAGCTTTGCCATTTGCCTGAATTTTCTTCTGTATAATTCTATGCCCAAACAAATCTGAAAGCCCCAATACTTAGTCCGAATAGAAGAAGGCATCTACTGACATTAACTTATTTTCTGTGTCTGATTTACAGGAATCTGCAAGATGTTCTCACTGGTCTTGTTTTCTTGTCGCATCACAGTATCAGCTACTTCAAAGAAAAAAAGCAAAAAGTTTGTTTGAACAGTGACTCTGTGTGGTTTCTTCTTTCAGGGCTAGATGCTATGTCACCACTGAAATATTATCAGCAGTATTTCAAAGTGTATTTTTTCCAGGCACTCTTTGGCCAGAAACAGAAGGAAGAGGAGATTGAAAACATGAAAAATAAACTGTCTCAACTTATAGAAGATGCTTCTGCAAGAACTAGAAAGGCAGTAAGTTATGATGGGAAAGCTGCTTTTGTTTTGCTCAGCTTGAAAAGCTATTGATGGTGCATGGTCATCATGAGCGGTTTTCTTACAAGAGTTTTAATAATACAGGTAGATAGGCAGCATACAGGCACTACTGTATTCTTCAGCTTTGTTACCTAGACATATATTCTTGCAAACTAAATGATACTCTCAAGTCTCTCAAGCACCAAAAGTGTTGATGTCTGTATAGACATGGGTATAGAGAAGGCTGAACTGCAAAATGTAAAGAGTGGTCCATCAATTTCAGATATTCTGTTCAGTAGATTGTCAACAGACTGCTGTATTTGTATAAAGGTATTTAATTTGTGATAATGTGGCCTTATCTTGCAAGTTGCTGATGGAAACTTAACATGTACATTTAGATGATAGGACCAGTTGAAAGTTATACTATCAGGTTTTTGGCATCTCAGTACTTAAAAATATTTTCCTATTTAGGCAAGTATGACTCTTGTACCAACTGCAGCTAACCAATGAAAAGTCTCAATATCACCATGCACTTAGAAACAGGAATTTGTAAGAGAAATTGCTAAAAAAAGTTGTAGTCTCTTTATGATTTTTGTTACTGTTGTTATGAGCAGCTGATAAATTGAAGCTCTGCTGATAAATGACTAGTCACAAAATTAGTTTTTCAATGTCATGTCCCAGCTTCAGTTAAATTGTAGACTAATCTACCTAAAGTTTCCCAGTAATTATCTGCATGTCAAAGAGACTTGCTTTAAGGCAAACTCCAGAGGAAATAAAGGCTTCTTGCAGGCATGTGTTGGCAATGTCTTTTGTTGCAAGTAGGCAATAGTGTAAATCAATTACACTACCAAAAACTTACTAAGAAGATAATTGATTTTGCCCACTTTCACTTTCTTCACTATAACACAATGTGCGTATATACTGTGTAGGGATGAAAGGATTCTTTTTCTTTCCAATCCTTTCATTTCAAGATGTTTCAGGAACATGCTGCCTAAATTTTCAGAGCCTTTAAAATGAGATTAAAAATGGTTTGTGCCTTCTATTTGGCATTTATCTGAAAGAATCACAAAAATTGTGTGGATTACTTAAAACTGCAGTATTAAATGTCATACATGGTCTGGAGAAGATGCAAGAGCCAAAAAGCAACTAGGACAACCACTGTAGTTGTGATAATGATTTACTAATCATAATTAGAAATTTAGAAGTGTCCCATTTCTTATTTTGAAATATCTTAGTAAAAGTGAATCATATAAAAAGTAAAAGTTTAAACTATGAGTTCTCATGCTTCTCCAGCTAATAACAAATATTTCTGATGTTATTGTCCTGGTCTGATCCTGGTTGAACCATGACAGTTAGGTGATTTAAAAATATGGTACACAACCTGCAAATATCTTAAACCTAATTGACAGCAGCCTTCCTGATACTCTTACTGTTCTTTTGTAAGGCCTTGTTGTGATGTCTTCCTTTCAGCTTTTCTTTGTAAACACTCTCAGCTAGAGTAGTACTGATTGATAAAAAACATTCTTTCACATTTATGTAGTAAATTTTTTCAGTTTTTGCAGTCCCATATAGTTCTGTATTTATATACATGCAACACATATGGACAATATATATGCAAAAACAAGATGGAAAAAATAGTTTGTGGGATTATTTTTTTAGTTTTACTTTCTTTTTGATCACAGATAGACTCTGCAAAGAAGCAATATAATGTGCAGATTTCTCAACTAGCAGAAGAAATTTCAGCTCTTCAGATGGTATGGTGTTGACCAGTAAAACTAGTTTTGATAGCAAAACTTTTGAGACTTCCTGTTTTTGTTGATCAAGTAAAACACTAAATTCAGGTTAAAGGAAGTCAAATAAAGTAGGATTAACAGATAATTGTATAGGTCTATACTTTTTTACTCTATGGCACTTTACATTCTGCATGTCTTCAGATGTTAATGCAACACATAGTGTCTTTCATGTGACTTGACAAAAGCAACTGTGTGCAGTGTCTTAACAGTCAATGCAGAGACTGATATTTAGGTGTAAATGATGTTGGCTTTGAAAATTCATTTTTGATGTATAGATTTGCCTTGTGTGTATACAATCATCTTTCACTGAGAAATTGCCTGGCTCTGCAGGAAATAATACGGTTCTGGAAATTCACACATTTCTTTGTATAAGCTTATTCCCTGAGATATGTGTATTCTTATCATATCAGGCATCTTGACAGCGAGATTCTGTGCTCTGGAAAATATTTCCCATGTGATGGCTTCCTTAAGTATTCCTGTATCTTTCAGGGGTAAATAAAGCATTGAAACCTGAGTATTACATATCTATGGTTGGATATGTAGAAACAAAGTACATGAAAGTTGTGAAAATATGCTAAGATAAAGTCTATGTGCCACAATCATAGTCCTGATTGAACCAGGAACCTGCAGCAGATTATGTGGGAGACCAAAGGAGCATGATGCATATGCACCTATTTAGGAATGCCATTTATTGAAAGAAGGTTGCATTTTACGAGTCTTAGTCTGTATAGTTGATGAGACTGATCCTATAGAGAAAATAATGAGCAGGTAAATATAGTCAAATGCATATTTACCAGCAGCAAAAACTACCTTTACAGTGGCTGGGGTTTTTTATTTGGCACTTCTTACATTTTTATTTTCAGTTATTTTTATTAGATTTATGTAAAATTTACTTTTAAAAATAGGAATGTGGAGAAAAACAGGGTCAAATTGAACAAGCCATTAGAGAAAAGAGAGCACTGGAAGAGGAACTTGAAAAGGTAAGGCAATTGCATGCATTTTTACATCACATTCAAGATCGCTTTTCAGAAGGAAAAGACATATTGTTTTTTCTAATTTATCATGTAATTTTTTCCCCTTAATTTTCTTATTTTATTTTTGAGCAGATTTTCTTAATTGTAAATTTTCAGGTAATTTTTTTTAAAGTAATTTTTAAAAATCTGTAGTGTTGCAGCAGGACACTACAAGTGTTTTAATGCTGTAATACTAAACTGAAAAAGAAGGTTCTTTGAAAAGTGCAAAAAGTCAAAGGAGAGATGCTTGACATAATCCAGAAGAATGTTGATAGATATTCCTGGTAAGCTCAATAGACAGAAAACTAAGTGAATGCCAGTTCTTCGAACACTTTTTTTTCCAAGTTGCAGCAACAATGATAGAAATTCTATTTTGTTCTGAATCCCTGAAAATAGGACCCAATGAGAAGTGGGTAGCCTCCTTTTCAGTACTACACTGCCAATCCCCAGTGCAATATAAAGATGATGTTACATGTTAAGTTTATTCTTTAGGTTTACAGGGAAGACAGAGGACATGAATCTGACAATAGAAAACTAGACCAACTGCATCAAAAATATCTACTTGCAGAAACTACAAAATGTGATCTTCAGATAACTCTACAGACAACCCAAAATAAACTAAAACAACTGGAAATAAAGTAAGATGTTACAGAAACTGGAATAAAAAGCAATGGAAATTATTGTTGGATAATTAAATTGTTGATTATGAGTTAGGTTTTTGTCACACCTTTTTAACCAGTAGCAGGAGTAGCATCAAGAAACTATAATTGTGAAGTAAGGTCAATTATGAATCACTATAAAAGGGAATCATGTGCTATAGAATAAAAGATTTTCTCAACAAGATGAGAACTGTGAGCAGGTGTTTGATGAAAAAGAAAGTATGACTGTATTATTTTGGAATCTTAGTCTATTTTTAAATGCTATTAGGAGGAAATACTACTCTGAAATATTCAAGCAGAATGTATTACTTAACTTCTATAGTGTGGTATCTTCTAGTACATGCAGAACACTGTGCTTACAGAGCATACTGAATTTCAGATCTGTGTTCAGAGCCAATACACATTATTGCAGTTCCAACAATAACATGGTAAAAAGAACAACATGGGGCATATTTTTAGATCAGGTTGTTCTTTGCAGTATGAAAAGTTTAGGATTCTCTAGAAGAATTCTGTACTCTGATGATCATAAATCCTCAGCTGGGAATCTGGAAATGTTATAAAACTCAAAATCTTCTGTTTCACATTGTGGTTTTACTTAGATTGCTACAATCTTAGATTGGTTTGATGAATTCCATCATCTTGATAAAATTATTTGCTAACTTGTGCATAGTTCTAGCTGCCAAGCCCATTAAACATGCTGAGCTGATGCAAACTTCCAGGAAGAAAAGGACAACAGCTGTACTGGTTCAGAGTAAAGATGTCTCCCAATAGATATATACAATTTTTTTTTGTGTATGGTAGTTATTAAATTCCTGAGTTCCAACATGTCTTTACTTCTCTGTCAGCTCTGAGAAAGAGAAATCTCGTGCCCAGGAAGCTATCAGTAAATTGCAAAGCATTCTGGAGTCAGAAAGAGAAAAGAATGTCTTTGTCAGTGAACAAAGGCTAAAACTTCAGGAAGAGAATGAACAATTGCAAAAAGAAATGGAAGGCTTGAAAAAACTGGCCATAGAGGCTCAAAAAAAAGCTGAAATAAAGGTATGTTTCATACATTATTTTTGTTTTAATGTAAGGCTGACACTTGCTTACTAAAACAGCAGTTCTAAGGGAAAATTATTGAAAGTTTACATTAAGAATGAAAGTTTGCACGATGCTTCCTGATTTCTGCTTAAAAATAATATTCTTGTAGCATTGTGTGTCCTCAGAACCTACTGGGTAACACAGTCTCTGCTAATTAAATTTTATTTTATTATGTTTAAAATTCTGCTTGATAAGAATATCCCAAATGTTCCTTGCTTTTTATACGATGAACAGATTAAATAATAACATCTTCTATTAAGTGATTTCACTTATTCCAAGCCCTGATCTTCATTTATCTATTGTCTCTAATGTGTTAGGAATCTCTGAGTTTCAGTAGAGAGTGTTCAACTACTTGTATGTCTACCATGTTAAACACTTGTTCTGTGTTTTCTGGGCAGAGACCATTTTTCTGTATGAATAGTGGCAAGCAAGATAATTAGCAGAAAGATGGTAGTTCTTCTTGAACATGTTCCATGAAATGCACCTGAACAGATTGCAGGTGGAATAATGAATTCATAGTAACATGACCAAATTTGTAGTTCCTTTGGCTTCCAGAGGGAGTAACAGCTTTGATCCTTGACATGCCTATATGTACCAGATATAAAGCTGGTACTTCACTCTTTGCTCTGAGCTCCTGGACTGTAAAGATACTAAAATGGGATCTAAGCATCTGCAGAAACAAAGATGCCTTCAGTAGTCAGTTTCACAAGTTATGAATGGGGACCATCTCAAATCCAGTTACCACTTTGCATCACAAGATAAAGGAAGCAATTAAATTAAACAGGGAATCTTGTTCCAACTCCAGAACCCTTTGGTCAAATGTGGTTTACAAGGAAAGGACCAGAGTCTTGTAACAGATAGATAGTGGTTATAAAGCATGTAACCAGATCTTTGTCTCATTTTTAGTCACACAGGCTTCCATTATAGTCACAAAAAAGATTTATTGCTTTCTTTCATTTTTGTCTGATGTACAAAGGATTTTAGATGCAGTTAGGAAACTCTTAAAGCATTTTATCTAGATGAAAAAGAAAGTGTTTCTGGTGAGAGAACACAAGGGAGACGGATGAAGATTATTTATAAAAAGAAGTATACATAGCTCATTATCCTTTATTGTCACTTGTACTATTTGCTTAAATTGGCTTTGGGAACCTGGATGTCTTTGAGCATATAATTTAAAATTTAATTTTTATCTATTACATGCTTTCCACAAATGTTTACAAATTTAACTCAAATGCTGTAAAAAAAAAGAAAAAAGTCTAAATGTCAGAGTCTTGGTTGTATCCAATTTTCATTTCTTTCTAGATAAGCACAATGGAGCATGAGCATGCTGTGAAAGAAGATGGGTATGAAGCTCAACTTAGGGAAATGGAAGACACCAATCAAAAGTCTACTGCTGAACTTAGACGTCTGTTAGTAGCTCAGCAAAAAGCAACAAATCAGTGGAAAGAGAAAAAAAAAAATCTTACTGAAACTACAGAAGCCACAATCAGTAAGCTAAAGTGAGTGCAATTTTGTTCTTCTTCTGGAATCTGTTTCAGTTTTATATTACTGTTTGGCAGTAGACCTCTGGTGAAAACAAAGAAAAAGCAAACTGTCAGGACTAGATCATGTGCTACAAGCAAAACAAATAACAATTTTCTGACAAGAACTTTTTATGCTCTCTTTGAAGTTTAGCAGCTAAGCATTGAAGTAAAAATTTGACATCTTGTTGATGTGTGTGAATTTTGTAATGACAATAAGTAAAATAAATGTATTCTTTTTAATTCTATGTTTCAAAATGCAGCACACTCAATTTAGAGACTTCTAGCTTTGGATTATGAAAACCTTTATATTTATAGTTATTCAGAACAGTCACCATAAAATCAGTTGTGGAGTGATTCTCCAGACTTCTAAAATAAGCTGGAAAAAACCTATTGGGTTGCACATATAATGTTCTCTTCTGAGCAGTTACTGTCATAAATGAGGATATGAGTTGAGTGATTGCCCTAAGCGAAAATATGAATATTTCTTTTCTCTTAATGCATACAGGTTGCCAGGTAACTAGTGGATACTTGTATTCCCAGCACAGAATATAAGAATATTTTCAGTTTTGAAAGGGTATAACAGGGGCATCTCACACAACAGATACAGATTCCATATCATTCCTGGATGCTGGGGAATACCAGCACCTGTGGTGCCTGTGAGCTTATTATACATAAAGACATCAACTAGTTTAGAGAAGACAGTGAAGTTATTGGAAATGAGTGAGTAGAGAAGGAAGTATTCCAGTGAGAAGTTAGTCATGTGCAAGTCATATCTGAAATAAATTCTACAAACTTGTCTTTGTTTTAAATGCATACTGCTATGGTGTTCGCATCTTCTTGGATGTGAAAATCCATTAAAAAATGTTAAGAATCCACACTGATCGGTTTATGAAATAAGCAAATACAGCATCTGCATTCATCTTGGTTTTCCTTTTCAGTGTGTGGACACATTGCACAGTGTTAACGTGAATTTATTGATCTGTACACAGTCAATTTGTTATGTCTTTACTTTTCTGGATTTGCCTTGCTCCCCATCAGCTTCCTTGCATGTCCTGTGTTTGGCTGGGGAGTACCAGCTAAACTGTGACTCACTGCAAGCTGACACACTCCCTCCCTTACTCTGGTTAGCCATCTAGGTATACATGTTTGCCTCATGCTTGATTTGATTTCTGAGCTCTTGAAACCTGTCAGATCAAGTAGACTACGAGTAAGACATTAAATTAGCCTGGTATTTTTATAGAACTTCTTAGAAGTTTATGTACTGGATATCTCTTCCTTTTCAAACCTGGTTGAAAACTGGAGGAGTCTGGCAGACCAATACAGTGTGCCGAAACAGTAGCTCCTAAACTAGGAAGCCTGATTTCCAAAGTGTAATTTTGTTAAAATTAAAATGGTGACAGGTGAATATAACATGGCATATAGCATGACCTTTTTAGGAAGTTTATTCCATGGTTTTGAGAAGAAAAATTCAGGGTATATATGTTAATCTGAGAAATTTGAAATTACTCTAACTTCAGTCACTTAAAGTGCAAGATGCACTCTGTGTAGTCCTTCACTCAGATTGATTGTAGGAGTTCTTAGTATCATGCTAAGAAGGAAGCAAAAGTTTCTGCCCTGTTAAAGCTGGAAAGCTGTGAATTCTAGCTTCTTCTTCCTTTGTAGGAATCTTTGGCTTTTTATGTTTTATTATTAGAATTGTTTACATATTCTTAACTTGAACCATAATACTTCCAGTATCTTATGCAGTTTTTCAGAGCCAGAGTTTTTTAAGCATAGCTTTACATTTCTTATTTGTCAGAATGCTGATGGTGTATGTGGAATTATAACCCAAGTTTCTAAACCCAAGCAAGGAAAATAATTTCCTGGTAATGTTGCCCACAACAAATCTACCCTACCACTACTCTGATTTGATTCCCTTCTTTTTTAGAGAGTTACGTCCATTTGACCTCCAGTTAACTTTGTAAATAGCAGTCTCATATATAGTAGTGTTTCCCTTTAAAACTGCTTTCATTCCTCTTCAAAGTGATACAGCATCTGTCATGACTAATTGTACCTATTGGATGTCCAAATAGAGGTGCTATGAGTTCCTTCCTGCTTGAAACACAAGAACGATTGATAAAACAAGTATTAATGACTTATGTTTTACTAGCAGCTTCACACATCTGCTTTTCTGTTTTTTCAAGTCCTCCTTTTCTGAGTGTTTAGAACACTTCGTAGTACTCGTGATTTCTTACCTATGATAACTAGTTCAGTTTAAATTTTTCAGACAGTTCAAAATCATACTGAATCCAGTTAGATAATATTTTTGTTCATTTTTCTAGGAAAAAAGTCCCGCATAATTTTCACCTCTAAGTAAACAGTTTCCAGATTTTTACCTTAACTGTCCAAATATAGGCTGGCTTTATTTTGCCTTTAAAATACACTGCATTTTGCAAATATTACTAAACAGTTCTTTAAAAAGGCAAAAATTCTCCTTCAAAAACCATCACAGTGTTGAGCATGTCTGCAAGGCTCTGGGAGCTGAGCTTATTCACTGACAGGTTTAGTGGTACAGCTTCACTGTATGTAGTTAGCCGGTTCTTAACTAATGCTTTTTTGACATCTTTCTGTTAATGCAGTAACTAGAGGAGAAAAATGCACTGCAAAAGTCTTTCATGCTAAGGTAATTTTAAGCTGTCAAACTTGTAGTTAATTTTCTGTAAATGAAACTACAAAAAACTCTAGGTTCATAACTACATCTAGAATGTGGTTCAGCAACTACAATTAAAAGGGGAAAGTTGCAGACTTTGAAACAGTTGTCTCTGAAACAGCTGCTTTCCTGCTTAAAGCTTTCATGCTAAGCGTTAAAATGTTACAGTGGACCAAAAGCTTTAGAACTTATCTGCAGCAAAATGCTGATATAGAAAATAGGACAGAAATGAGGGGAGATCTGCTTTGTAGAATCTGCATGAAAAATAGGTAGTAAATTTTGAACGCATCCCTGTTCATGTGAGGCTGCCTATGTGGCAACATCTAAAAAACTCCTGCAATAATTTAACATCCTGTATCAGAAAATACTGCCTGATGAGCAGAATAGAAAAAATGTTTTTCTCATTAAAAAATTGAAGTCTGCATGCTTCTCTGTGACTTCAGTAGATATTTTGGTGCAAGTAAAAAAGCAAAGTCTTTTAAGGATTATTTCAGACATGATGCTTTTTACATACTGTATAAGCTAGAAGCAGAAGGTTTTATCAGATATTTGCTTTGCCTAACAAGGAAGCTGGGAATAGAAACAGGTTTTTTTCTCTGCCTGAAGGTTGTAATTCAAAGTGATGTAGAGAATTTCATAATTAAATCTGTGCAGTGATGCTCTGATATTATGGTGACAAGTGGCTATAACAGAAGCTAATTATCAAGAAAGTTTACAGCCAGTTTATTTTTCATGTTATATGCATTACCAAATAGTGAGCCATATAGTGCAGGATGCAGTTGGTATGAAAATCAGCTCCTGAGTTGCACAATAATAGTTATTCTATATGAAGTTGCTTATATAATAAATGAATAATTATCATATTTATTTTAATCTTATCACTTTGCATTTTGAGTGCACTTACCGAATGGCAATTCACTTCTTTGTTGTGAGCTAAAAGTTGATTATTTAAAAAGCAAAATAATTTTGCAGCTAATGTATTTATCACAGAAGTATCAGCAAGACCACTAAATAATAGACTGATACTGGTTAAGCAGAATCTAGTTAATTACAGGCTCTGTTTCTAAGTTCTTTTGAGGCAAGTGCAGAAAATGGTATCACCAAGCTTTTATCACCCCTGGTGTCACCAAGTGAAAGGCTTATTTCCACCCAGCTTTCCTATATACATGCATTTTAAGTTTGTGTGGTTTAGAGAGGGTTAGTTAAGCTGTGAGTTTGTAAGGAAAAATTACTATCTTCCTGAGAAACTTAATCTTGTATTTACTGAGCAATAAGGCCAAGAAGTGAAATGAAGTTATCAACATACCATTTTTGGATTTAGAGAGCTCTCCAACTTTCAGAGTATACTGTGCTTCTTTAGTGTATTTTGAGGACAGTTTGAGACATTCCTTGACACTTCATGAAGTATGAATCTTTGATGTATCAGATTCATGTAAATATAGAGCAAATACAGAGATTGTGTTGGTGATGTAGCAGAATTTCAGTTTTTAATAATTATTATTTTTCTTACAGCATATTAGTGTGCTTTATAAGTGAATGTTTTTCAGGAAGTTATAAGCTTCTTAACAAATTCATATCCATGTATTCTGGGGACGTCTTTTACATAAAAGCATTTCATACTGCATTTTACCAGAAGTTTGCTGTTAGTGCAGCTCTCATAAGCATTGAGTCAGTGTCCATTTGTTAGTGTAGGTGTTTCCTGTTCCTTTGCCTTAAATTCATGATCTGTTGCTGGTTTTCAGTTCTCTCCTCATTACTTCATTTTCCATGTGAAGGTGTCTGAAACTTTTTGGCTTCTTTACTAACTTCCCAGCAGCAGCTGCTAAGTTTTCCATATTCTGTGCTCCTTATTTGGCATATTTTAAGACTGTAGTATTTTGTTTGTGAGGTGCAATACATATGTATAAAGGAAGCATTAAATAAATACTTTTCTTTAAAATGAAGGAACATGAGAAACCATTAGATGATTTTTAAAAAATTAAGGAAAAGTGATTTTTGCAACCTGTAAGAGTAGAGCAGAGTGATGATGTTCTAAATAATATGAGAATCTAGTAGATCAGGTAAAAATGTTGATAAATAGATACTTTCAGACTTCACTGAAAATTACTGTGCTTTCTTGGACTGCTACTTCTCAGTTGAAGTGAAACACGTAATCATTGCCTATAAAACTGAATTTGGAATTATTTTTAAAGTGCTGAAACAGTAGACAGTGTTTTGAATACTTGTAGACTAAATTCCACTATTTTTTCATTAAAATACATTCCAGTCTTTCCTTATGGGAAGAGTTTTCTTCCCTTTACACATCTTAAGATGGTCTATACTTACAGAAGGATTTATTGGTAGGAGACCTCACCTTTACCTTGCAAGAAGGCAAGGAACCAGTTTTGCTTCAATATACTTGTGCCAAAAGTCACTCTTGAAGGTAATTAAGGTCAGTGCCTCTTGCAACATAGGTCATCATTCCAAAGAAAAACATTGCTCTTGGCACAATGACTAACAACTCATGACTAGTGTTTATTCTCTTTATTACTGCAAAACCTCTAGTCTGGCAGACTATGATACAAAGCTGTTCTGACTTTTGATTGCATCCATTTAAGATGTACTTTGCATTCTAATGACATTTACTGAAATGAACTTAGACAGCAAATATTTACAAATATAAAATAGTTATGCAAATGAATGATTACAGCTAAAGATTCTAAAAAAGCAACAAAGCACTCGTATTTAAAGATGAGTTGTCCCAAGGCTTTTCTATTTGAATTGAGGTTATTTCTTTTCTTTTAGAATGTGTAGGTATGTAAAAAATTATTTAATCTACATTTGTTTATATGTGTTTATAAACACATACAGAAACTAACACCCTCACATTAAGTTTGGGCAAATTGTCTATTTTAAGTAAAGATGAATGTAACTCTGCTTAAAGACCTGTACTGTGTTTGGCTGGGATGCAGTTTTCTTTATAGTAGCCTGTATGGAGCGGGCATTTAGATTTATGACCAGAACAGTGTTGATAACACCACAGTGTTTTAGCTGTTGCTGAAATCTGCTACTACAGCATCAACTTCAAGATCATCCACTTCAAGACCAAAGGACAGATATGGCTTTTGAAACAGAAATGTATATTAAATCTTAATTTTAGCTGAATTGATTTGGTTACTTGCTGTATTGTAGCAGGCTTGTATTTTGACAGTTGCATCTCAGTGACAGTCTGAGATTAAACCACCAATTAATTTCTGACCAGGAATAATTAGTAAAATAAAGAGAATTTCAGAGAGGCAAAAAGTCTTTAACATTCTTTGCAGGGGTTTCAGTGGAAAATAGTAAGGAGAGAAGTATAGAAATTCTATACAACTGTCAAACTTATTTCTAAATGTAATTAATTTCATAACACAATAAGACTTTTAAGCCTCGGTTAATAACTGAACTATCTTATATTCATTAATTTAATTACTGACACTTGAGTTTCTATTTTATTTTTTTTCCCCTATAAATGGAACATTTTTAACTTACATAAATAACCTAATCAGAATTAGGCTTAATGTTTAAAATGTGTTGCTTCTCCACAAATTTCTGTGGGATTTGAGCAGAAACAGAAGCAATCCATGTTGTTGTTGCTGATCTACAGGGATCTACAGAGAGAAGGGAATATATACGTATATTTTTAAGGCTCTTCCTTTCACTGAAGTACTATAATCTAGGAAAATGGTTTCTATGGCCATATTTGAGGGGAAGGCTAGGACTGTTCTTAATACCTTACAGCATTGGATATAAAACTATATAAACCATCAGACTTAAAGTAAGAAGAATAAAGGACAGCAGAGATAAAAAGTGAAATCAGCAATACCAAGGAAATACTTACGAAATGTATAAATTGGAAGGAAACAAATTTCACCTAAAATGGCATACAGGATAGATGGATAAGGGTTGAGAGGTAAAGTTCTGACCACAGAATTTAAGCAAAAATAGGGTAATCAGCTCACCCAGCATTTACTAAAAGAAAATAAAATGAAAATTTCTATGCAAGTTTAAAAAATAAATACAGGTTATTTACTTCAACCTGTAAAGGCTGACTTGACTGGTCTGTACTTATGTTAACTAGGTTAAACAAAAAAGAGGTCATACTATGGGTCATAATAGATGGTTAATCCCTTCTAATTGGTATATTGGTATTTTTCATAGATTTTTATGTTCTAATTCTGAGAATGAAGAGAAGGGGTAAAGGGAGAAAAAACTTGTCATATAGTGAGTGGTTATGCATAACCCTTACCAGAATCCTCACCAGTGGCCAACAGCAAGAGTGTATTTTTTTTGAACATGATTCTAGACCAGGGATCAGAACAAGACTCATACTGAGAAGTGAAGTCTCATATTCAATCGAACGATGGAGTTACCCACAGAATGGCCTTCAGTGGAATGAGTAGATCTTGAAAACTGCACATGGGAAAGAGATAGATCTTGTAACTTGAAAATGTGACAGGAAAGTGACAGTTCTCTCAATTTTGCTATCAATATTTCTTTGGCCTTTTAGACATATAGATGATTGCTCAGTTAAAGGCACAGATTAGCTTGAATAGGGGTAATAGGTATACACAAGTCTCTCTTCTTTTGAGAAATACAAACTGAATCTACAAAATAGTACATGAGACAATTTATACACATCAGTTTAAATTATAAATTAGGTAAATACGTTAGAAGTTAATTCCACCTAACAATGAATTTGAGGAGCTTTAAAAATCTTAACTCTTTAAATAATAAAAAAATAGTAAAACTTAATACATAATCTGAACAAATTGGTAAATTAATAATCAACTGTCACTATTGTCTTAGTAGTAGAACAGAACTTTTTTGGGGGAAAAAATAAGAAAAACTTGTTGTAATATAAACACATATTTGAACAACTGACTGAACGGCTTCATTTTAATATTCACTTGAATTAAAATTGTCAGCATTTAGAAAAAGGGAATCCTTGCCATATTGGTTTTAAGTTTAAATACTTTGCTTAGCTTAAGTCACCAGATTGCAGATATTTTGGGTGTCTTTGTTCCAGTTTCTGCTTCTGAAACATTTCTGTCATACTTAAGAGTCCCTGACTCATTGGTAGCCATGTGTAGTTTTTGGAGTTGTCAGTTATATCTTTTCTATAAATATAAAGATTTTGCCTCTGAAGAATGAGGTTTTTTGGTGTCCACATAAAGAAAGTATTGGCCAGGACTGCCTTCTCATTCTCCCCACATGCTGTACAGTACCTTGAGTGAATTGCACAGTATCTTGAGATTAAGAAGTTTTCTCTGTTTCTAAAACATTATTCTTGGCTGCACTTCTGTAATGTTTGGCAGCCATAGCTGCTTATTTTAAGATGTTCAATAAAGGAAAAAAAATAACAGGATGAGAGACAGCTGCAGGTACTGGCAGTATACAAAATTCATAATTACTACAAGTAACTGAAGCATATTATAGTATAATTCAACTGAAAAAACAGCTGGCACATGCTGTATTTGTCATATGAGAGCTTTGCAGAACATACTTGCTACAGCTGGTGGAATTATGACCCATCTGCCAATATGCTAAAAGCTCACCTTTTGTTTCCTACTCACTTCACAAAGACAATATGGATTAGGGACTGATTTGATTATTTAGCAGTTGGGGTTACTGCTCAGTTTTAATACTAAAATCTCATAATGTGTGTTTGGGGGAGGGTTAACAATCAGAGTGAATCAACACTCTAGCTCAACAGCCATCACATTAGCTTATGCTTACAAGGTTAAACTCTTTTTCTTTAAACACGTGGTCAGTGTGATCTAATTATAAAAATAATTTCTTGATATACAGCTGTGTGTGAACATGTAAATTCTGTTTATGGCCTGTGCTCCTAAAAATGCTAATTGCACACCTCATTACAAGTATAGGAGACAGATTGTTTTCAATTACTAAGAATTTTTAATTTAAAGCATAAATCTACCTCAATGGTCTTCTACAACGATGTGGCAATAAAGATGGTTTGTCAGAGTTTAAGCATTTCCTTATTTTCAAAGCTTTTTATATTAGAGTAGTTAAACTTGAACAGAAGCAGTCTACACATTATAAGGTGCAGTGTTTGAACAGTTTCCTAGGGAGTTTATTTTGAAAAGGTATGTATGAAAAGATAAGACAGGAATTCTATAAAATTTTGGTTTTGCTAATAAAACAGTTTATAAAAGCTCAGCTTTCAAAAAACAGCTGTTCGTTAGTGCTTCTGTATTGTAAATGCTTCATCTTGATGCTTCATATTGCTTACAGAGCACAAATTGCAATAATACTGTTAAGTAGTAAGACACTAACTTGATCCTGCAATTTTAATGTCTTTATTTCTTATTTTATATAAAAATGTTTACATGTGGTAACACAGGTGTAATCTCTATAGAATTTTAACTGTTTAACATAATTTAAATATCTTCCTATGTACTCTCATATTTATAGCAGCTAGTCAAAAATGCTGAACTGGTTTTATGGGATCTACTTGGGATTGGTTAAAGGGGTTGGTTGAGAACAAGGGAGTGGAAACTTCCAACCCAGTATACTCACAGCCCTATGTTAACAGATATATTGCAACCTTGTATTTCAAGTAGAAGTTTTCAGTCAACTTTGTATGAAATAATAAGTTTAAAAGGTTTTAAGAGTAAATTATTGTTAGGAACTAAATGCCATCATTAAAATAGCAGAGGCTTTCTGAAATATAGATCTGAGGTTCAAGTATCTTCTACCTTGCCTCTATTCCCCCAGAATGAACAAAGGCTTTAGCTTCCATCAGTGTGTGTAGTGTCAGTAATAGGCAGTGCACCTCAAGGTTAGGTATCAGCTTTCTGAGCGTTGTCCATGCACTACATATTCATGAGATGATTGCATTTCAGCCTGCTTTCAACATGGGAAAGGAAGGTAAAATGACAACGGATTTGAAAAGTCTTCTTTAAGAACTTCTTCAAGTCAGTTTGAACGTCAAGGCAGAAGGTGAAATTGGTGGCATAAACCTTGATCACACCATTTTCTTGGTGATGGCTGTTGCTAGTGGAGTAGAAACTGGTCAAAGGTTAGAGCAGCCTGGTTAGTTCTGCAGCTTTCTCTGGCTAACATTACGAAAGGTCACGGTTTTTTCCATCTTTGGTCATCTCTTTCAGTGGCTTGTGATGAAAAGAGGCATGAACTGTTTCCCTTGAGCATCAACTCAAAAGGTCTACCATCATTCAGATATTTTTTGTCTTCTATAGTATACAAATTCAGGATCACCAAAACTCCTTCAGTATAAAAGTGAAAGAACACTTTCAGGAAGGTGGCATTTTCATTTTTCTCATGAAGTGTTACTGTCTGTCTCACAAGCACAGGATTATTTGGCTTTAGGTACTTCAGTTGAGTAATCTGGACATCCATAAATTGATGGGTCCAGATGGAATGCATCCAAGGGTGCTGAGGGAGCTGGCGGAGGTCATTGCTAGGCCACTCTCCATCATCTTCGGTAAGTCATGGCTAACAGGAGAGGTGCCTGAGGACTGGAGGATAGCAAATGTCACACCAGTCTACAAGAAGGGCAAGAAGGAGGACCCGGGTAACTATAGACCGGTCAGCCTCACCTCCCTCCCTGGAAAGGTGATGGAACAACTTGTTCTTGTCACTATCTGTAGGCATATCAAGGACATGGGGGTCATCAAGAGCAGTCAGCATGGTTTTATCAAGGGTAAATCATGTTTGACTAACCTCATAGCCTTCTATGAGGAAATTACTAGGTGGATAGATGAGGGTAGAGCGGTAGATGTGGTTTATCTTGATTTCAGTAAAGCATTTGACACTGTCTCCCACAGCATCCTTGTAGATAAGTTGATCAAGTATGGGTTTGGTGATCAGGCAGTGAGGTGGATCAAGAACTGGTTGAAAGGAAGGAGTCAGAGAGTTGTAGTCAATGGGGCAGAATCTAGTTGGAGGTGTGTGACTAGTGGAGTCCCTCAGGGGTTGGTACTGGGACCGGTGTTGTTCAACATCTTCATCAATGACCTGGATGAGGGTATAGAATGTACCCTCAGCAAGTTTGCTGATGACACTAAGCTGGGAGGAGTGGCTGACACACCAGAAGGCTGTGCTGCCATTCAGAGAGACTTAGATAGGTTGGAGAGTTGGGCGGGGAGAAACATGATGAAATTCAACAAGGGGAAGTGCAGAGTTTTACATTTGGGGAAGAACAACACCATGTCCCAGTACAGGTTGGGGGCTGAACTGCTGGAGAGTAGTGTAGGTGAAAGAGACCTGGGGGTCCTGGTAGACAGGAGGATGACCATGAGCCAGCAATGTGCCCTTGTGGCCAAGAAGGCCAATGGCATCCTGGGGTGCATTAGAAAGGGTGTGGTTAGTAGGTCAAGAGAGGTTCTCCTCCCCCTCTATTCTGCATTGGTGAGGCCACATCTGGAGTATTGTGTCCAGTTCTGGGCCCCTCAGTTCAAAAAGGACAGGGAACTGCTCGAAAGAGTCCAGCGCAGAGCTACGAAGATGATTAGGGGAGTGGAACATCTCCCTTATGAGGAAAGGCTGAGGGAGCTGGGTCTCTTTAGCTTGGAGAAAAGGAGACTGAGGGGTGACCTCATCAATGTTTACAAATATGTAAGGGGTGAGTGTCAGGGAGATGGAGTTAGGCTTTTCTCAGTGATGACCAGTGATAGGACAAGGGGTAATGGGTGTAAATTGGAGCATAGGAGGTTCAAGGTGAATATCCGAAAAAATTTTTTTACTGTAAGAGTGACAGAGCACTGGAACAGACTGCCCAGGGAGGTTGTGGAGTCTCCCTCACTGGAGACATTCAAAACCCACCTGGATGAGTTCCTGTGTGATGTACTCTAGGTGACCCTGCTCTGGCAGGGGGGTTGGACTAGATGATCTCTCGAGGTCCCTATTCCTGTGTGATGTGCTCTAGGTGACCCTGCTCTGGCAGGGGGGGTGGACTAGATGATCTTTCGAGGTCCCTTCCAACCCCTAGGATTCTATGATTCTATGATTCAAAGCACCTTCAAAAATGTCCATGTTGAGGTCTGGTTATAGGACACTAGTTAGAACGTTAATCTAAATAGTGAATAATTTGTGCAAATACAGCTTATGTTTATAGTGTATTTTATAACATGCCTGTGAAATAAGATTCAGTAAACATAAAAAACTCCAGTAAAATGTCAAATGCTCTTGACAAAGTCGTGTTGATTTGAACAAATACATCTCGTTCCTCATCCGTCAACATTTTGAGAGCAAGACTGTAACTAAAAATACACCATACACCCCTCCAATGCAAGAAAGTACCTATGAAATTATATTCCGATAACTGATGCACTACTACTGTGTGTTAATCAGCATCTTTCCTTCTGATTTATAGAAGTGAGCTGAGTCAACACAAACTTCGTAGCCAGGAGCTCGTATCTCAGCTGAAAGTGGCAAATGAAAGAATAACTGAGGTAAGGTAATGACTGATACAAGAACTATTTTCAGTTACAACCTGATGCACACACACTAGGGTCTTAACAGAAATCTATTTACATGAGTTATGGTGCCAGTTTAGAAAAAAAATAAGGCTTAATGACAGGAGTAGTCTTAACTGGAAAACCCCACTGATTCTGCTGACTGACATGTTCAGCTGGCAGAAAGACAAATTAACTTTACCCTCCATGAAAAGGAAAGGTAAAGGAGAGATCATCTTTCAAGGTTACTAATCTGGCAATTTTCGGCAATGCAGGAAATGTTTCTGAAGTCACTTAAGCCTATGTATGCATGTGTATCTCTGAAAGGAGCAGGCATTGTGTTATGCATAATGTACCATATGTAGAGTTCCCTAATTCTCAGCATGCTGTTGTGTATAGTAGAATTTACACTGTATGTGCATATATGCATAGAGATAAATCCATTAAAGATTAAGAGCAGGGTTATCTTGGAATGTGAATTGTTCAATAATTAATGGCCACTTTAGAAACAGCTTTCTTGTCAGCCTCATAAATCCAGGATAATATCCAGTTCTGTCTAGGATAAGTCCTGTTTTGTTTTTCATAGTGCAGCATAATTTAGTGAAGAAAAAGGGGCTAATGCAAGAATAGGTTTCTGTACATAAAGGATGGTTAGGAAAGACTTTATGCTTACCCTTTGATGAAGAGAACTGAAGAAACGTGTACCAAGTTTATGATCCCATTTGTATTATCCAGTATATTCTTTTTCCCTTTGAGTACAACTTAAACATTTACACTGTATGATTGTGTAAATTAAATTCCGTGGATTAAATATCCGGTTTTATGCATTTTATTTCTGTCCTGCACAGGTGAGGTGTATATGCACAAAACAAGATGTATTGCAAACAGCACCAGGGTCTTAACAACTGAACCTAAAGGAAAAACACAAGCTGATTGTATGGGTGTTGGGATATTAGGGTAGCAGAACAGAATATTAAAGCAGTAACGAAGAAAAGTATCTTAACAATAAAATGCACAACTAGTAGTCGGTTAGCTGGCAGAGCTAGCTAACTGAATTTAAATGCTAGCAACTGAATTATTAACAGGCTTTATACTAGATCTAGAACAAAGATTAAAATAACACCTAGACAAATTGGTAATACAATAATTGCAATTATCTAAAAAGGATCCTAAGGTCTCAAAGTTCTAGAACTTAACAGTGAAAGAGTTCTTAATATTTAAAACTGGCTAATTTAAAATGTTAATAATAATAATTATTATTGTTGTTATTATTATTTTAGTACAGGGAGTTGATATGTCTCACCCTTTCATGGCCAGAGCCAGGTGTCCCTTGTCTTGTTCCTCAAAGTCGGAGGAGTAATCACTTGAGCAGGCATCCCTGCTGGAGAGGAGAAAGTCCAGCACAGCTTCTAGGGAAAGTGTACAGGTGTCTTTCCAATTCAAGGGTGGGACCAGGCTTTTATAAAGTAGATTGACCGCTGTCATTTAACTATTTAGCTGTACCTCCAAAATCTCTCATAGGAGAATAAAAGGAACAGAGTGGAAAAACCCAAGAAGGCCAAGCACTCTTTTGTTTATCTGTTCATTCTTACTTTATCTGTGTTTCAGGCCTAGTTGTGGCTGGGCTCCATGCTCTTCAACACTGAAGAGCAGCTGGTGTTTTGAACATCAATATGGCCCTCTGCAGTTTCAATGCTGTTACCAGCTCAGAGCTTGCTAGGCCCTTTCCTTTCCCATAGGAATCTTTCCAATCCAGGCCCAGGACTGTACAATGGAGAGGCAGAGAGCAATTGAATCACAAAGGGAAGCTAAGGCAGGCACACTGAGTTGGAGTGTCCTCCTACCTCAAATTACTCTGATTGCAAAAGTCATATGATACTGTATTTAAGCTGGAAATTATAATGTGTCAGCATTATGTCTGCAGTGTTATATTATAAGTGGTAAACAGTTCCCCTCCTTAAGTCCCTCTTGTTTTAAGCTTTTTCATTACAGGGTGTATGGATCCAGTAAAAACAACTTTGCTTTTGTAATGAGATATTTCATTTACACAGGATGAAAAATTAATGACAGAGTATCAAGAATACATCAATAGGCTCCAAAGACGACTAAGCCAGGCAGAACAGAGGGCAGCAACAGCGTCTCAAAAGGTACAAAAACAAGCTTGTATTTTGGATACATCATCATAAAAGTGATACATATTCAATTAAATCCCACCTTCTGACAGGGTACTTAAGTGACAATATAGATTTGTTTTATGGAAAAAAATGTGATGTGAATTCAATTTGTGTGGTTCAAATAGCGTGAAAGAAGGTGTAAGATCATTTACATCTTCAGAAATGGTAGCAAATCAACAAAGAGGAAATAACCTCTAAATAACTGCTGTCCCTGTTTACATAAAGCAGGCTTTTTTACCTTGGTGTAGCCTACTGCTGCAGTCACAAATGATGATAAAGAGCAAATGTTGTGCTGATTCCTACACTTGTTTCCTGGGGAGTCTGATTTAAAACAAAGCAAGTCTGGAGTTGACAGTTGGAGAACTGCCTTTGTAAAAATTGCTAGACAGCATACCTGTTTTGTGGAAAGTTTGTTTGTGGCTTTTTTCAGCCAAATGAGTTGCCTGGTCTGATTCATTATGTGATCACTCAAAGAGTGTGAGGAAATGGTGTGCAGTGGTTCCAAGACAGAATGATAGTGTGGACCTGTTTATCGTCCATCAAATTGCAAACTTGAGTACCTTCTGCTGTGTCATGTTAACTTCCAGAGTTTGTAACTTCTGTGTGTCCACCTGCATTTTCATTAGTAGCCTCCAGTGGCTGTTGGAAAAGTACACACCACTGTGTGTACATCAGTTATGTATTACAATGTCAAAAATGCTCAAAATAGTGCAGACAGAATAGGAAATAATTGTGGTTTTCCAGACCATGGAAAAAGAGGAAGGAAGGGATGGTTTGTGTATCTCACTGCCATGGTATGCCTAGTTTCAGTGGCTCTGAAAACTTCAGGCAAGGTGTGTCCATTAGAACCATTTCTATGGCCAAGACCTCCTTGTGCACCACTGTGATCACTTCATGAGCTGAAATGTTGCTGCCTTCTTTTTCCAGTTCTCTTACAACTCTGTTCCAGCTTTGAGCAGTACTGTTCAATATTTCTAGATATTACAGGTATTGGGAGGAAAGGTCTTCTCTTCAGAGAGACACCAGGCTTTAATTATCTAAACCCTGTAGTACCTGTAATTCTGCATTTTCTCTGCTGTGTAGTAGGTGGGGTTTTTTCCACCCAGCATTCTTTTTTCCATACTGTTGAAGTTATACCTCTTGAACCAAATCCTATTAGGGTTTATACACTGACTTCACTTACTTGCTAAGCAAATTTGCTACTGAACTTAGTCTCCTATTAAGTAATGGTGGTCTTTCTGTCTCCTCATTTTTTACAGTGATTTAGGACATCCAGCTGCAAATTCAAGCTTTTTAATGTTGGTGATCCCATGTGAATTGCAGAGAGGAAGTGTTTAGTTGATCTAAATTTTCCAATTAGGACAAATGGCTTTTTTTTTTTCCCCAACAGCAGTGAATAAGTGGGCATAGCTGCCAAGCTATCATAACATAAGCTCTGTTTCTTGGGTGTAAATCCTCTCTGTCATGACAAGGTCTATCCAGCTAAGTCAAGACTTGCTCTGAAGGAATAATTTATATTTTTTACCTCCTGTTTGTTATGTGGATCTGTTCAGCTGTAATACTTCCAAGTTGCTATCCTCCCTTAAAAAACAAGTCATGTCACCTTTCATGGAGTAAATTCTTGGCCTCAGTGCCCATACAGGAAGAGGTTTTGCTGTTCCTGAAAACACTGATAATTAACTGTTCCTCACCAGTCTCTCTCTGAAAGGTTAAAAAGAGATTTGTTAAAATGTTTAGCAGCTAAATTGTTGTCCACATCTTACTGTCAGGCAGCAGAACTGCCTTGCTCTCTTCAGGCTTGGCAGAGGTTACTGCCACCAGCTGTCAAGCATGTGGCTGCTTTGTAGTGGCTTAGGAACTTCTCTGCCCAAGCCCCTTCCTCTTCCCCCTACTCTTCCTCCTGCCCCCCAAGAAAAAACAAAACAAAAAACAGCAATAAAAAAAAGACATACCAGCACTGTTCCCGCTAAAGGCTGGGAAAAGAGGTCTCCAGAAGTATTACCACAAGCATGTCCACTCTTCTGAATCTGAAGAAACCAAGGTGTTTATTCTCTTCTAGGTCTTGTGAGACTGAATGTTCATGTGTCTGCTTTCTCAGATTCAGAATGGGAACTCTTCTCTGTATTCTGAATCTGTAGGTTAAGGGCTACTTTCTGATTTAATTGTGTATTCTCATTACATTATCCAGCTTACTTGTAAAATTAATAAGGGGGAGTTTAAAAATTACATTTTTGTTGTGATTAGTTCTGTGATATAAATCTTAAGATTATTAAATAATTGTAATTCAGTAAGAAACCTAAAAAATACAGGATAAAGTTTGCATAGGCTTAAAATGTATCTATTCATATAGGAGTCTTTAAAGTGTATTCCTGCTACCTAATCTTTCATAATCTTTGAGATCTGAATAAGACAAAAGCAGTATTAATGTAAAGAATGCATTGTAAATTCTACTTTTTACTCCAGACTCCCTCTGAGCTATGCCTGTGTCCTCTCCTTCATGACACCTTCTATATTGAACTAGTGATACTTTGATCTTGCAAAAAATTATATAAGAAACTGTATCTGCTTGTTTTTAATTGCAGCTCAGCCTGGCAACTACACAGAAGAAAAGAGCTGCTTCCCTGAAGGGTCTGGAAAATATTTAAACACAAGTATTGTTGATTTACACCATGTTGGAGTTAAGAAGATTGCTGGAGAAACTTCATATTGGAGCATTGAAGTCAAATGCATAGGAAGGCTTGTAAAACTAAGCCAAACATTTTCTGGTTTATGCAGGTGAGAGAGGAGGTGGATGAAGATACTGTATCTGTAAGCATAGTAAAGACTGGCAGAAGACTCTGAAATGTTGTAATTCAAGTCCTTTAATGTAGCAGATGAAACAATCTGATACAGTGCTGTGGCATATTGCTCTTTTTTGGTCTAAAAAAACACCAGCTCCAACTAGGACAAGACCATTTACAAGGAATACATAACATCACATGGAAATTCATGAACACTTTTGCTCACGTCCAGTCGATACCTTTAATTTTTCTTTGTAGTGCAGTAACTCGGAACATTTTTAAGATCTTTTATGAATTTTAGTAAGACACTAATTAAATCATTACTGTCAAGTAGTTGCTGTTTTTATGGTAGTTGTTAAAACTGTGAAATTCCTCCACTGGCTTCCAGTTTTAAGAATTGGGTTCAGTTTGTTCTGATGGCCCTGGGAAACAAGTCAATGAATAGTGCTGTTGTGGCTATTCATACAGCTCATTTCTAAGGACCATAATCTTTCTTCAGTTGTGCTTTTCCTTCCTTATTACTATTTTACTGTTGGTTCTTGCTTTGCCATTGATCTCTCTTGGTTTGTATGTGTTTGGGAACTTCAGTTTGCACAAAGATGGTGAAGTCACCAAGTCATCCAGCTTTTAGGCATTTTGAAATAGTGTTTGAATTGAACAGATGTCAGTATGTGTTTTTCTTTGATAGTTGAGAAACTTCATACACAACATTCTAAAATTAGAGCTGAACTGTTTTTCAGCAGATATTACAGACATTTCATAGGTGTTAAATGACTTTGAAGTGCTCCCCCATCTTGGACTTCAATGATATCAATTCTTGTTTTTCCTCTTCAATGTCATAATTCTGGTTTAGAACTTTTAATTTGTTGATGGTTAATGCTAACCCAATACTTGATGAAAAATGTTGTTTTGGACCAACAAACCCCTATGTCTGGCACAGTGGATCTCCACTGTATTTGCATGTTAGAGGTCAGACTTGGGTTGATCACTACATGGAAGTAATTTTGTGCCACCTCCTGAAACCCTGGCTGTTCATGTAGAGCTTGCAAGATGGGTGCAACCTCAAGAAAAAAATTGGCTTACTGCAGAGGAAGTTACTATTTCCTACAGTTGCACAAGCTTCTTTACTAGTGCTTTCTCAGTTTCATATATGCCTGTACTCATTGTGATCTCTGCTTTTGCTAAAAGACTGCAAAGATTTTTCAAAGTGACATGAATACATTGTCCAGAAGCTCTGAACGTCTGTTGTGGTGAGATTGTCATCAATCAACCATGTCTGTAATACAGAGGGAGGTAAGTACCAAGCACCTTATTTTCACTTGCATAATGCACATCTGAGATGATGATGAGAGACCACCTGGAAGATTTTGTGTGAGATATTAATCCCCTTCACTCCTTCAAGAGAGGCTCTAGCTATGAAGTGAAACCTGGCTGAAAATGGCAGGCAATAGTAAGGTTTTCAGTGACAGTATTTCTGTGTTTGTTCTCAAGGCACAGAAGAGCATCTGCTTGGTTTCCTTTTAATTATGGGTATATTCATTTCAACTTGTGGTGTAACTCTTGTGTAATGGTTATTGGCCAGGATATGAATTGCAATGATGCCACACAGACCTAACAGTAAAGGGGCAGCAGAACAATTATGGCAAGTGGCATAGGAAAGAAAAACATTTCTGTCCTGTCTGCTTTATCTTCTGAGCAGCTAAAAATTGACCCAGTATATCTGTCTGAACAACAAAAGGGAGCATGGTCAAGTTAAGCTCATCATACTAAAAACACCTCCTTTCATTTCCACTTGGTGTCTAGAGGAGGCTGCTGGCATGTTGCTCACAAGTTGGACTTTGAAGGGAAAGGCACTTGCTGAAGCAGGTAAAATTTGAGACTTGCTGGTTAGTTAAGTT
>NW_009952533.1:2710910-2717387 GCF_000747805.2 Chaetura pelagica | reverse complement strand
CTTTCCCTCTTGAGACTAGACTGTTTCATGGAATGGAGCAGCAGGTTCTTCACCCATCTGCCTTCATTGTTTTTCACTTGCTGCTATGTGTGTATTTCTTGTCACTCTTCCACTGAAAAGTTTTCATTTCCCTACCTTCCTTTCCCACCCCAACACCAACTTTTGAGTGTTTTAAAGATTCCCTAGTGTGATATTAATGCTTCCCATTGAGTATAACTTTGGTATTTGCAATGTTTATTTAGGAAAAGTTTCTAGGTGAATAGTTACTTCCATTCAACAAGTGAGAGAAACTGACTATTAAAGTAGTGTGAGTTTCATTTTGGGTCTTCCCAAGAGTCCAATACCTTCTGACATTGGCCAGATTTTGAAAGATCTATCACTGCATAGAAGAAGCTTTTTCATATTCTTTTTAAGTAGTTAGCAAGCTGCCCTCAGCTCTGGCCCAGTCTTACTCAGGCAACCCCAGCCGTGCAGGGTCTTTCAGAAAGGCTGCTGTCAGCAAGATGTATAAAACAGCCACAATCTCTTTCAGACTTTTATTCATGCCTTGAAGAGCTTGTACTAGTAACTTTTAGGAAGGTCAGCCTTTCATCTTTATTCTTTGAAATAAATTTTTGAGGAGTGCCACTTGCAGCTGTCCACAACATGATAGCATGTGATAAACTCAGTTCTGAGAGAAATTATTTACCCATAGCTGTTTTTCCAGGTGTATTGCCAGACACCTGCCTTCACAACCTTGCCCTTTTCTTGCTTTGCTTCAAGTCCATGCCATGTTTCTACATCTTAAATTTAGAGGAAGGGGAAAGGACCTACTGTGCCCTTCAGCCCTTGTCTTCTAGAGATCCTGCTTTAGCAGCAAATGGTCTCTGTCAGCATTGCTTGACTAGAGGCAGTTCAGGGCATGAATGTACATTCAGGGTACTTGAAGATCTACAGGTAAGAAACCTCATGTTCCTCTTCCAGTGGAACATGTATGAAGATTATGGACTTTAGAAGGACATTATGTATCAACAAAGGTAAACTATCTGAGGTAAGCAACATCTCTTTGAGGACCTCAAGGAAAAAAAGCACAGAAATTTCTGTTGATGGGATAGGCGCAGCTCTGAGTAGCAAGACTCTACCCTATTCCTGAAAAAAAGAAAACAAAGCCAAAAACCAAACAAAAAACACCACATGATCTTGCAACTGCAGTGTACATTTTTATACCTGTAAAAATCCAAATTAAATGCTTATTTTAACCATGAAAGTTGTTTAGATTTTCAGAATCATAGAATCATCGAATCATCATGGTTGGAAAAGACCTCCAAGATCATGGAGTCCAGCCATCAGCCCTACACCCCTGTGCACTCTGCACTGAAGTGTTTATAAAAACCCAAACAACTACTGCAAATTCTGAAACACTGCTGGCAAGGATACTGCAAAAATGTACAGCATTTATTCACATACAGACAAAAAGGCACAATTCTACTGAATATTTTAACAAAAAATACAGCTGTCTTCAACTAGGTCTTTATAAATACTTCAAAAAAGGGAGAAAATAAATACAGGATTGGGCCATGTAATATAAAATAGTCATCTCTACATATACTTTTTAGTTCTATCTGTTTCTCTTCATGCATCTTTTTTAATTAATTTCAGCTGAATGGACACCAAAGCTAGGCACATAGTGAAAAATCTTCTGTACAAGGTTTTACAAATGTAATGACAATTTTCTCAAATTTCTGAAATTAAGATTTGTACACAACACGTATAACCCTTCATTTAGATTTGTGTGAGTTTATAACCTAACAAATGGCATTCCAGGCAACTTTACAGAAATTCAACTAGCCTACAGTTTAACAGAACACACCAATCATAATCAAAGATCTCTTGGTCAGTCTGCACAAGGAAAGATAGTGCTTAGAAACAGAAATTCAGCAAATGGTTCTATCCCAAGAAAGTACAGGGGTGGGTTTGTATTGTCACTGCTGTACTTACAACACCTCTTCTGCTGAGCACAAAGCTTGGGAGATAAAACTAACCTACAGGGCTGGTCATACTGCAGTCTTCTTAGAGCTTTTTTGGTTTTGGTTCAGCTTAAGTTGAAACATTAGAAAGCTTATTAACCTAAACATCGGGGAGCAAAACAGATAAGGCATTAATTCTGCACAATGTTAGCATTCATAATAGTGCAAATTAACAAGGTACCTCTTTCAAACTGGTGTGAGGTTAAATGTTTACTTAGAATAAAAATTTAGATTGTTCCATCTATGGCTTGACAAACAATTCCCTATATGGTCATGAGCTTCTTTCTTACAGAAAAAAAACACTGTAGTATGTCCAGTAGAACTCACCTGCATTTGACTTTATCTGTGTTTGTTTGATCAAATAAGTACTTTTCTTTTAAATACAGCCCAAGGCTGACTACACATAACGTCAGATTCACCAGTGCCCTGTCTGACTTTCACTTCTCTTAAGTTGTGAAGTTTACTCTTACTTCTTGGGACCAGCAATGTTTTAAAAGTACACTATCTTACACAAAATTCCCCTTCCTCAATAGAATAAGACTTCTGAGTTTTAAAACAAATGATAGAGATGCACTCTGCAAGATTTAATTAAGTGATAACTTGCATAGCAAGATAGGGTATTAATAAGCCTTTTTTTTTCTTTTTCTTTTTTTTTTTTTTAATTGAATCCTCTAGAAGACTCATTTATGGCAGAGTGCTACTGTGTTTTCTATGTTCTGTGCTCCAGAGGCAAGAGTGTAACATTAAAAAGTGAATGGATGTGGCAACAGCAGGCTAGAAACAGAAAAGGGAGGGAGAGGGAGTTCTTTCTGCCTTTCTGTAACACACTGCTGCTTAAACTTCATCACCACTACATACCTGACTTATATCTATGCAGAATTCCAAAATTTAGAGGCTCATAACATTCCACTGTTATGTGTGCACTCTACTTGATACAAAACAGCATCCTAATAATCTGTTAATATTATTGCTAATAGCTTATTAGTTATTGCAATTCGCAATTACTAAAAAAAAAAAGTACACAATCAGAATATGAGTTCCCTCTTCCATCAAATCTAGTCCAGGATAGAATTAAATATTTTTTCTTCATTTGACTGTAAAGAGCTAATCACAATTTATTGCCTTTCCATGTTACTCAATTTAAAAATATATATTCATTTTAAAGCAACCCTTCAGTGTCACAAGCCTGGCTTTCCCAATACATACCATTAGTGCATACGTGCTGGGCTTTGGGACATCCTACTGCCTAGTGCCTTAGAAACTTTTTTCTTGAATTGTCATCATGCTCCCAGAGGCAGGTGACTGACTAAGTGGTGAGAGTTATTCCATGGGCTGCCTTTCTCAGAACTGAGTCATTTGGGAGTTCCCTCTGAGACTTTTCAAGCTGTTGTACTGTAAACCAGCTGCAGCCCTGACCTGCTCCATCCTCCTTCTCCAGTATAACGTCATGGTTAAATCTGGTCATCTCGCAGGTGTATTTACATGTAAACTCTGGAGCTTATGGATGGTTCTGAGCTGCCATCTACTCTCACACTGAACGCAACAGAAGACATTCTGCAAAGAGAGGAGAAAGACCTGCCACCATGCAAAGAAAGTGATAATTTGTAATGGGGTTTAGCAGTGCAGTATGGTTCAACAACCATCTTCAATTCAGTACACACTAGTTAAATTAAGAGCTTGTGCTTTTCCAGAAGGTAGGGTAAGAGTAAAATTTTGTCAGTGCTTTTTAGAGAAAAGGGACAAATGCAGCATCCATCCCCCCACCCACCCCAGCCCCTTCTAAAAGGTTTTTGTGAGTTATTTAGTGTTCCTCACAAATCCTACCTTAGTAGTGATGTAATTTCTCTGCTTACCCAGGCAAGTTGCAAACAAATGAAAGTCAAACTTCTCACAGAATTGGGGGATAGGGTGGCGAAAAAACCCCAACAGCTTTAAGTGCATGTAAACATATTTATACATCTTGGGAATAATGGGTTATCAATTTGTCAGTCTGTAGCCATGTCTAAGAACTCTTCTCTCTCACACCAATAAATAATGTGGAGTTGGCTTGTAGGCAGTGACTCAACTGACCACAGTGTTGACACCATGTCCTTGTGTCCAGTCAGGATGCCAAGATGCTCCTCCTAATAATGTCCGTCCTTCTGCTGATAGTGCTGTTTGGACTAAGCCTCTGCTGCCTGCACTTTTTTTCAGCCACTTCAGTCTCCGAGTCACTCATTTCAGCATCAGGGATGTACCCATCATTCTCACTGTCAGGCTTTAGCTTGCTTTTTGCCCTATCCTTGGGTGAAACTCTGCCCATGCCCAGGTAGGAGTAGCTGGAGTTCTGGCGGCAGGTCTCCTCCAGGCTCTCGCCCTGCTGTTGCCTCTCCCCCTTCTTTGGAATTCGGAATCCGCCCCAGTTTTTCACTGGGCTCGTGGGTGTCGTAGGCACTTTAACTACTGTCTGATTAGAGTTTACTTTGACAAGACTCCCGTTGCATTTAGGCACTATATCCCTCCGCGTGCCAGGCACTGACCTACCACTGGAGTGGTTCACAGACCTTCTATTTTCTGATTGCCTCTGAGAGAGTTCTGTGGGTCTCAGTGGTTTGGGGTTGTGTTTAGACATCTTTTCCTTTAGTTCTCCCTTGATCACCTCACACTGTGGACGATCATCTCTTCTTTTTCTGTGGTCTGGTATAACTATGCCATTTTTCTGCTGTGCTGATACAATCCTTGTTTCTGCAAAGGTCTTGTCGAAGTTTAAGAAGTTACCTGGAGCTGCACCACCTTCCCTTTGGCTGGGCTGCCTCAACATGGGTTTGCTGTCATTCCCAGAGCCGTTTCTTACTCTGTCTCTCTTATGTGGCTTTTTCAAGGAGTGGGATAGAGATGTGCCCATTTGCTTCCTGAAGAATGCTGAGTGCCATTTCAGATCCTCTATCTTAGGGGCGTTGGGGCCCAAAGATGGACTATTGAACAACACCACATTTTCCATTGAGGAGAATGAGGAAGGCACACCTAAATGTAAACAAATTAAGTTAAGGCCAAGCAATTCCCTCTCTGTGTTAAGATCACTTTTCAATGTACCTATTTTAAGTCTCTTTCTCATGCTGGACATGTTCTTCAGCATCAACAGGTATCTGGTTGCCTGTCCACCACCTTTATGTCATGATTATATGGCTACGTCATGTTTTCACAACATACTACTATGTGTAGTTTACTTGCCCATAGCTGTGCTTCACCTGCTTACACCTGTAGCAAATATAAATCCTGGCACTGTTATATCTCCCAAGACACAGAAAAAAAGGGGAAAAAAGAATGAGCAAGCTAAAATATGGTTTATTAGATACTGAATACTTTAAGGATGGTCTTAGTTAATGCAGTAGCTTGTTAGTAAGTCATCATCCTTCTGAGAAATCACTACTGTCAGTGACACAGAAAAAACCCCCACGTAGTGTCAAAATGACAGTGCTGCCTTTTCATAATTCACTTATTTAGACTGCCCTCTGTTATGCTAAGAAGCACATACTAAACACTAATGCAGCAGCACTAATAAACCACAGACTGGCAAGGTACCATATGGCACTTGAATGCAAGTTATGGTCTCTCTGTCATAAGGAGTCATTGAAGAATCACACCAGAAAGGGTCTGAAGCAGCAAGCCACTCAGTGCCCCATGGATAACAACACGACTTACAGTTTCTACAGCAATATGCCCACCATTAGAGCTACACAGATTCTCTTTTTCCAATCTGCTGATATATGGTGGGCTACACAAGATATTAATGAGAACAAACAAGGTCCTGTTTGTCCTTCAAAATTAGTCAGTAGCCTGTAACTAAATCTGTCAATGTTTGTGCCTGTGGCATTATGTGAAAAATGTAACACTGAAGCATACCTGAAACTCTTTCTTGTTCCAACTGCTTTGCGTAGATATTAAATATCTGTTCTTGAACTTTGCAAACAGATCTCTTGATTTTTTCCCTCCGGGTCACCATGTAAGTGAGATTACGCACCTAGAAGACATCAAGTTGATGAGTTTGACAACAATATAGAAACACAATTCTTGTAAATCAGTGCTCTGAATTAATTTTGTTTAAGTGCTCACAGGTTACTGCAGCTCAGGCACCTACTGTGCCAGGTTCCATACATGGCCTACACGAGCTATATGCTACATGAACATGAAAAATAACTTCAGTACTCTCTCTGGCTCTAACCTCAACCCTACTGGTTAACTAAAAAAAATGTAAAAATTTTAAAAAGAAGGAATTCATGGCATTGCAGGATGTATCATTCTACTGAACCTTATTAAGTGGACTATCATGTACCCCCCAAACCTACTGCACAGACAGTCCAGTAAACTATCCTACTATGCTGTGTCAAGGAAAAACAGAAAAGAGCAGAGAAAGCTAAAAACCTCCAGCTGGGGTTGCAGTACAATCCACAGCCATCAGTGTTCATCAGCAAAAAAGCTTGAGGGAAACACA
>NW_009952533.1:2688316-2710694 GCF_000747805.2 Chaetura pelagica | reverse complement strand
AAGGAGATTGGATACTACACACCAAGTCCTGCTGGCCCTGTGAACTAACCCTCTGTTTGACAAGGGTAATTGGTGTAACCACTGTGCTTTGCAGAAATTTTCTGTTAAGGGTCTTTTCTGACAATTCAGCTTTGAGTCAAGATGCAACACAGAGTGCCTGCAGGCAAGGGCAAGAACTGAGCACCGGGTCTGGAAACTGCTACCAACAGGCTGCACACCCCCCGCCAGCGCGGGCAGCACAGCCGCTTACCCGCTCGAGATCCTGCCGGAGGTGCGTGAAGAGCTGCAGTCTTCTGAACAGAACATCCTGCTCCTGTTTAGCCAGATTGTCCTCTTCATCCTTCTTTGGGGTAATCAAAGGCTTATTGAAGTTGGCTTTTCTCTTCAGCTTCCAGTACTGGTAAAGGAATCCCACCAGCTCCTCGGGCAGCCGAAGTGCTTTAGCCACTTCTGAAGACTCAACAAATGTATAGAACTCATCCTCCAGCTGCTGGAGCTTTTGCTTGCGGTGGCTGACTCTGTGGGCCTCCTCCTGCTTTTGATCCATGCTATGGAAAGGGTCAACGTGGGTAGGAAGAGAGCTGTCCTGAATCCCATTCCCATTCTCCTGGCTGGGGCTTTCACTAAAAGTCTCATCATCCGCTTTCTTGGTGGAGCTGTGCTTAGGACAGTATGACTTAAATTTCACCTCATCATTCTCTGCCAGTATAGTCTTCATCTCCAAGCCACGGTCAAACGCACAGGTGACATGAAAGGCTGTTCTGCAGTTCTTCACTGAACACTACAGAAATTAAGACTAAAATTAATCAAATATAAATTTAAGAAGCCACACTACCTGAAACTATTCAAGCAGCCAGGACTGCTTTAGAGTATCAGTCCCATTACTGTGCTCTGCTTCTAAGCTGCATGTACTTTCTTGCTCCCTTTTAATTAGGTTTACTATTTAGAGCTTTCAGGCTAGGCAACAATCAAGGGCTCCAGTGGGACAGGAGTGGTTAAGCCCTCCCAAGCTCAATTTCCCTGTTCAATAACAAGCCAATCCACAAGAGGAGCATTCTTGCTGTCCCTGGAGCCCTCACATACGGCAGTGCTGCACAGAGGAAAACATTCCCCCTCTGACTGTGCCAGCATGAGGGAGAGGGACAAATACCCTGATGGCTCCAGGTCAGTCTGATATTTTCAATTCAAAGTCTTTCTCAGCTCCTGGACCCCTGCTACCCAAAAGGCCCCAACTGAGGGCAATTCTTCCGATTATCCCAATTTTGTAACACCAAACATTAAATCACTGTCAATCACTACATCACTGACTCAGCCTTCACTTCACCTGGGAGATAAGGACAACAGGAAATTCCTTTTTTAGTGATTTTTCTTCCTTCCCAGTGAACCCAGCCATCATGAACTGGCGGGCACTAGTTCAGCTGATTTAGCACTTTGTTTCAATTACATGTAACTTCCTCTTGCAAAATGCTGCCATAGCTATCACCAGCCACAGAAGGAAAGGTTTACGTATATATATATTTCTGTGTATATACACACGCATGCCTCTGCCTCCAGTGAAAACGATTTAAAGTGGAAATGAACATTAGTGTTCTTAACTAGGAGGAAACAAAACTATGCCTAACCCAAATCATCTAACCATAAGAGAAATGCCTTGCACTAGGATGTTTATACAGTACTTTGTAGAGAAGCCAGATCTTTCTCCTCTGGGAGTTTAGATTGACTCGGCAGCCAGGTGGCAAATAAAGGTACTGCAGAAGTTTCAAATGAGCATTCTTTAATAAAATCAACATATGAAAGGAATTAAAAAATACCAAAGCGCCTTTTGCCCTTTCCTCTCTGACTAACATCCAGGGCAAAAGCAGCCCAACTGGAACACTGAACACTGCAGCAGAGTACTTGAGCCACTGTTCAGAACAATCAGCTCTCCCCACCTGGCTAATGTTTTACTGGGAGAAGAGGGGAAAGCCCATTTCATCAGAAGGAAATCTGCTAAACCTGGGAGAATATCCACTCTTGTTTTTCCCAGCTTATTGCAGCTGCTCTCTGCCCAGCCTGATACATACTTCCATACTGCCAGCTTTTCTAATTGTTGTGCACATCTCAGCATCTCTTAGAGGATCACTCTCTCAGTTCATCCAGTTAATGCTACTTCCTTTCTATTGCCATGGCTTTCTATGTTTTTTCTCTGCTGTATAAAATTTTGCAACACAAATTAAATATTTCTCACTACTAGTTTTAATGACAACAAGATTTACAAAGCTCCTATAAAATGTCAGGCAAAGCTGTAATTTTTTTTTTTGTCTCTCTCCCACAATTTCAAATGTAGAACTGTCTGAAGTGGCAGCCATTGTGCCTGCACGTCATCCTGTGTCATCCCTGGAAGGGGAGAGGTAGTATTGGAAGAAATACCGAAGGACACCCCCCCTTTCCCCTGCACACTTACGTACATAAATACTCAAGTGTTCAACTTAAACTACTGTAAGTTACCCCTCAAAACAGGTCAGGAGAACAGACAGAAGTTTTGACTACATAACAGCATCCAAGAGGAAGGGGACAGCTCTGCAAGGAGGTATTACAATTGCAGATTTATATGCTGTGGACAGATTTATTTTCTCCACTTAACATTTACTATTTTATACATTCCTTAAGTAGAAACGGACTGATAGGTTTCACTGGAACTACTGCTGCATTGCTGTTTTACAGCTTTTTCTGGAAACCTCATCAAATGACTTGAAGCAGAGGGAAAAAGGAAATGGATAAAACCTAATCTTAAAAAAGTGTAGGACTTTAGGAAATTTCTGTCTTAATGCTGGTCCTACCATCATGGATCCTGTAACCCACCAGCCACAAAAGAGAGAGCTCTACTTCAGACTTCTTATGAGACATTAATATCTTCCTTTATGTCTCAGGAAGCTTTCATAGGATTGTTTTGCCAAGGTACATTAAGTACTTTGAAGGTGAAGAACACTACCACAATACTGAGGTACATTTTATTGTCTTTTTTTCTACACAATCACAACACCACCCCAAGTAGGTCACTGGGCCTTACTCTTATCATTTGTTCTTTAAACTGAAAGAGGGTAGATTTAGGTTAGACGTCAGGAAGAAATTCCTCACCATGAGGATAGTAAGGTGCTGAAATAGGTTGCCCAGGGAGGTTGTGGAACCCCTCTCCCTGGAGGTGTTTATGGCCAGGCTTGATGAGGCTTTGTGCAGCCTGGGGAAGTGTCCCTGCTGAGGTTGGAACCTGATGATCTGTAAGGTCCCTTCCAAACTTAGTAATTTTATGATTCTAAGAGTAAGGTAGATCAGAGTTGTCTTGTGTCTCAGGGAACCAAGTATCTCCTACTTAAAAAATCTGTGGCTTGGTAATGTGTTTTCTCATTCTCTCTATAGTTTAAAATTGTTCTTAGAATTATTTTTCAACATTTCTGAGTGATTTGCCACTGTAAAGGTTCCGCAAGTGCTTTACAGCTAACAACCCCATACAAATATGAATCTAGGCTGCCCAGTCTGAAATGCTCTGGTGCAGATCCATTCAGTAATTTATTAGCAACAATTCATAAGCTATGGTGAGAGGCTGAATCCAACTGCAACTGCAGAGAGAATTTCAGAAGTATGCAATGAGTCAAACTGGCACTGGCCCAAGAATGTGAGCTGTTGGTATGAAACAAACAGCTTTACAGTGCTGGCTCTAGAGTTTAATTATTTACTGCATATGGAAATCATTCTTTTTGGAACTATGATGACTTGGCATTTGTTTTGATTCTGCCCCGCCTCACTGTTCGGGACAGTTACCACCCCTGAGCTCAGGTACCAGCAGTCAGAAGGGGAACGTGGCACCACTGCTACAGCAACCTCAACTGGGAAACTCACACTCAGGACTGGTTTTTTCCCCTTAGAAACACCAAGAGCTCCAGAATCTATCTACAACCAGTGGAGGAAATGAGGCTCATTTCCTCAGCTTGTGGCTTGCTTGAATCTCAGGGCAGCCCAGTCAAACAATATGTTTCTTTCCTATTGCTCAAAAAGCCTAACATTAAATTACCAGATACTCAGCAACTTAAAAGCTGGACCAACAATCAATTAGTTACAGAAAAAATAGCTAAATAGAGACTAGCAGATAGGTTTCAGCATGAAAGCTTTCAGCATTTAAGCTTCATTTGCAGATGTACAATATCACAGAAATATAGGGGTTTTCCTCTACTCAAAAACATTTATTTCAGTGTACTAATCAGCATATCAACAAATCAGGAAGTCTTATGGAACAATCTGGTTATTATTATTAAAATTTTTCTAGACAGTAAGAGCACACTAATATTCGAATTCGAAAGCACACTCTGAGCAATTAAGTTAATAGTAACAAATAAGAAATCAAAGCAAGTTTACTGTGGATACACGTTTTGTGTACCTACTGAGAACTGACAAGACAAAACAGATGGATATTTATGCAATTAAATTACCTGTATAGAAGCGCCAACTTTTTCATTACAAAGGCTGCACACCAGTGCCCATCTACTGCTGGGAATGTGAGAAACCTTTGTAATGGGCTCCATTTTTTCTGGACTTCCAATGCTCACCTAAGAGAAAAAAGGTAGAAAAACACAGAGTAGCTATTAACACTGTTAAATTAAAAAGGAAGCAGTTTAATCAAAGAAATCAAATCCCTTGTATGCATATGCAAAATTGGCATGACCCAAGTTCTCCAGTTTATAAGGAACTCAAAAAATCGAAATTGCTTTTTTAAAAAATCAGTTCCTCACTGCATGGACAGAACAGTTTCAAGGTGAATCTCTCCAATATAAAATTATCATACCGGATGAATATTTTGATTATGAGAAACCACATGAATTCTCACTGTCACAAGCAAACCTTCCTGATTCACTTTTAATGTTCTGTTTACAAAATAAAATGGTACTTCGTGTCCTTGTCAAATGAGCTTTGCTAGCTGAAAAGGCCTCATTTTTTGAGGCCTAACTTTGGTTGTCAAAGGTAATGTAATTTCTGTCTCTACAGATGATGCATCATCCTGCCAGACTTCATACCCAACTGAAAATCTTTTATCCTCTCATCCTGGAAAGTACCATACATAAGTAACATTCATGGTAGCAACACCCACGAAGTTGGACAATGTTTTTGACAGATTTCTTCTCTCCCAGACTCAGTGGAGCCCTGAACTCCTGGAGAACTGGCACCTACCTCTGGAATCCACAGAGCACAGCTAACGTGGACCCACTTGGTGCCACTCCGGGTTGGCTTCATGGCACCACCCTTCTTGGGACACAGCAAACACTTGGGCTGAACCCCAAGCGCGCAGGTCCTGCACAGCCAGCTGCCCTCTGGCACCTTCAGGATCCCGTAACATGCCTGTGTTCCCATGAACAGGAAAGGGAAAAGAAAGAAAGGTAACAACATGCATTTCTGTTACTTTTTAGCTGTTTACACATAGCCTCTTGCAACTCTCAAAATGTTCTTCATGGAATTTAACACTACAGAAACATCAACTTGTGAGAGATCCTGGGATGCTTTCATAAATTCAGCCCATCATTTTCCCCATTTGTTTTCCCAAAATGTCTTCCAGTGAGAGAAGCAGAAGTCTGGACCAGCTGTTAGGCAAAAAGCCACTGCCTACTTCCATTGGGTAAATGAAGAATATTTTTGCCAGCCCAAAGAACGAGTGGCCCCCCAACAACAGCCCTGCCAGCAGTGAGGCAGGATGAAGTACAGTATCACAGAGACTAAATGTAACAAAAACTGGACTGTGATTCAAAGGGCAAGAAGCACAAATTCAAGAACTCCCTGTTGGGGGGTTTACTTCTTATTTAGAGGGAAAAGTGCAGAACAGCAACTAAGAAAGATCACGTTTTTCAGAAGATTGCATCTTTATGGAGACCTTGGTCCAAATTACTGTCAATTTTAACCCTCTTAAGGTGCAGATTTGATATCAGAGACTAAGGATCAGAGAACCACTCTAAAAATGGTCTAAAAACATCCACTTTACTCTGTCTCACAAGATGGCCATTTACACTTCACAGCTGTCATAGGTGTATTTCTTTACCGTTTGTATAAATGCCTTTAAGCAACACATGCAAGAAAATGCCATTATTGCTCACCAGACAACACAGATTTCACAACACTGAATGAAAATGCTGGGAAGGAAACACAGGCTTATTTATAGGAAGGCACCTCCCACAGTAAGAGGCATCCACAGAAACAGTAATGCTAAAATTGTATCTGTTCTTCCATGCTAAGCAGACTCCTTAACTGCTGCAGAAAGGTGGCACACAATATTGCTTTCATTAGCTCAGCTCGGGTCAGTACATTCTCAAATGAAAATGATTATTATAAATCTTACTTGTGTCCCTACTGGTTGCCTGGAAGTTCTTTTTTCCCCTCCCTTTTGAGCCTAAATTGCTGATATTAAGGGTGTGCCAGCCCCCAAAGTGTGCAGAGAGGAAAAGAATAGAGCAAGAGAAGTGACCAGGTGCAATAACACGTCTGTGTTTTGCAGAGGCTATTCCTCACCTTCTAAGTTCCTACACACACACAATATTCCACTTTTAATCCTCTTAGCTTGACATTTCTAGAATAACATGTAACAATTCTGCTTCTCCATTACATAATTTGTCACAATACCTGTCACTGGAAAAAATCCAACCTTTTATCTTTAATGGCTTGGAAAAGTTTCTGTCACCACCCCTAGACCCCCCCACACACACACACACTGTGCTCTGGCCACCATACCTGGTGCACACAAATATTGCATTTGTCACAAAACACCATTTCATTGCCATCTTCTCCATCTGGAGACTGACAGACATCGCAGACAACATCTTCATCATATTCAATCCCAAGTCCTTCTTCCGTCTCAATAGCATGATTCATGTTATCATAGCATCGTTTTTCAAACTCCTCTATGACCCTTTCCATGGTGTACTCATCCAGCTCAGACATCCCTGGCAAAGAGGAGTTGTTGTTATTTAAAGAGTGAAAATCACGACCGACTACAACTTCTTTCTTAACAGCTGAGTAGATACAGCCAACCCACATACATATGTCATTCCTAGACCATCATGCCTATTCCAGCATAAACTAGGGAAACTAAAAAGAAAAGTCATCAAAGTCTTGTAACAGTATTAAACTAATAGAAGCAGAGTATCCAAATCAATCTTTCAAAATCCTGAGAAAAACTTCCATAAACTGACTTCGGCTTCCTGGTGTTCTTATAATTTTTCCGCCTGGGACAGCACTGCCTATGGCTTTTCCTTCAGCTTGTAACCCAGATGTTGACCCTTTGGTGAAAGGTTTGAGAGTGTTTGGAACTAAAAGTGATGACAGCAGAGAGGAGAAATCAAAAACAAAATCTGCTATGAGACTTGTAGCAAACTTGCAGTTTCTAACAACTTTTTACAAATTCCAACCCAACAGGGTGCAACCCCTACAGAGGTCTCGAGCAGACCCTGTTACACCCATTTATAAGTTTGCTTAAAATAGTGAAAAACAGTTGTAATAATTACAACATCAAATCTGGGACAATAAACAAGTCCAACATCTAATCTGCGATTTGATCTTTTCAAACAGCATCCGTTAAAAAAAATCACTCCTGACACCATAACTACAGGCTGATTACATTATAGTGTTACAGAAATCAAATTTGTTAATCATATTAAATTACTATTATAAACCTGAAAAATGTCTATCATAGAAGCAGCAAGAAAAATTCCAAAGAGCACAGTGCTTCCCTCCCTCTGGCTTCCATCTCTCAGTTGCTGTGACACTGAGCTGGCTGCAAATCTTCCAAGTTGGTATGACACCAACCTTTACCACAAAATCCTGCCACACAAGCACCTGTGAAACCAAGAAAGCTTTGCTTCTGCAAACCATAGTTTTCCTCTGGCAAAATCAGTTCAGAACAAGTTTCTCCATACACTTAAATCACTACAAAAAAATGCAGGCTCAGGATATTCTGCTTTTGGGTTGATTCCCAATACCCAGTGTTTACTGTGACATACAGAAGAGGGCAACCTCACAATGTGTATTTTAACAAGAAAATCCTTCTTTCGGCTCTCCCTGTGAATAACTGAGCCACAAATTCCACAAAATGAAGAAGAAATAACCTATCTCCCCCAGATCAGAAGACACTCTACAAAGTTACCTCCCATTTCCCTTACTGACAGCTAAATCCTTGCAGCAGGGATCAATGCAACCCATACTACTCAAACTAAGCAGCTGAAAGGTAGGTAGCAAGAAGGAACCACCCAAAATCCTGCTGATGAAAGGAGTGAATTTTGCTCTGCAGCCCAAAATACTACACTGGCAAAGCAGATGATTGCAGGTTTTAGGCCAGTTTGCAACTAAATTCTGACCTCATGATTGCTATTACTTTATTTAAAAAAAACCTTAGAGATATATCGCTGTGCGTTTATAAGGGTTAAGAAGAAGGAATCAAGGGGCTGAGGCTTCAATTCAAATGCTTACATTTCTTCCTGTAAAGACAGAACACACATTTTCAGTACCTGAAGCACTCTGACAAGTACCAAAGAAAATACAAGGAACTCATAGCTGCAGGGACACCATAAAAAAGTGCTATGACTGCAGATCAGGATATATTTCCCTTTTCAAATGCACATTAACAGTATCTGTAAAGTGCAGTGTCTGATAGAGCACCCAGGTACATATTTCAAGACCCATAATATACTGCCTGGTACTGACAGGAGCATTTCCTTCACTCTGCGTAAAGCAAAACTAAGTGGATCAAAATTTAGAGCAAACAAACTACAAAGAAACTACCCCAAAACTACAGCCAGGTGAAACCTGTACAACTAAACTGCAACCCAAAGCAGGGAACTGCCACAATGTTAAGACAAAAATCCAAACTTCTTCCATCTGGCACAGCATCTTTCCCCTTACCCAAACAATGTGGTAAAAGTCCTGTGCAGACTTACATCCTCGTCAGTTCCATTGAACTCATCTCCTAAAGTACATACCTTACCACAGTAATGTTCCTGTTCTTGCCCTGCTCCCCTGCCCCTTCCCACACACAAGCCATCCTGTAGAAAAAAGAACAGTTGCTCCCCTTGTGACAGCTCCTCCTCCTGCTTCAGAACTGGAGCAATAGTCACGATAAGGCTGGGAAGTTTCTTCAATAAATCACTGTGGGGATTCCTTCCTGTCTCATTCCCTGTGCAGTTCAGCCAGTGCAGGTTTTCTAAACCTCCCTAGACTTCTTGTTGACCTTCTCTGCTCTGAACACCACTAACTAAAAAGACAATATGGGTATGTGACAGAGAAAAATAAATAAGGACTAACAGGAGAAATTAATTGATTGGTATCTCTGGTTTAATTGCGGATCCTGAGTCAGTCTGTTCAATGTTCTTTTCAAGGACCTTGACGGCATAATGGGAACTTTGTGAGAATTCCCTTGTTAAATGCAAAGCAGCATAGAAAAAACAAAACAAAACAAAAAAAAACCAAAAATCATGGCCAGGTTCTGACCTGGCTTAAGCAGATACACATCAGCAATTGCAAAATCATGTATCTTAGGGCTTAAGCACATCAGGCCTGGTTTCACATGGCTACCCCAACTGACATGATTACTATCTCTTCATACCTCTAAGCTCTTCCCACAGCTGCACTGCCTAAGATTATCCTTAGGTTTTCTAACTGTTTTAAAAAAAAACAAACAAGCAATAAAAAGCAACAGAAACACAAGCACTGGTTGCTCACCCATTTCCCTGAATTCTTCATTGGCAAGTTGCAACCATGCTACGTCCACCTCATTGAGGTCATAGCGACACACGCTGTCTGCTAAGGTTCGAATGTCGACATAGCCCAGCTCCGGGGGCTCCGAGCCTGAAGAAACAATGTACTTCCTGGGACGTGTAAAGGTGACAGCTTTGGGCTCAGACACAACCCTAAAACAGACAGACAAGCAGACGTCAGGTGTGCTGGGCTGCCAAGAGACTTGTTTTCAGAGAATTCAAACTGCCTCATTCTAAGTGACTACCAATCACCAGCAATCATCGAACCAGCCAAGTAATCATCTTGCTCCACCGAGGTGGGAAGAGGCAACAGTAGAGCACACTTCCATAAAGGATTGGAGGTATGTTAAGAAATTAATGGGAATTGTCTAGAAACCAAATTTGTTACTAGAATTCTAATGAAAACGAAAAGTTTAGAGGACACAGCTCTGCTTACTCTTTCCTGAAATACACACTTCTTCAAAGCTAGAGTAGGAACAGCATATTTATGTAGCAGTGGCAGCCATATAGACAGATGTTAAACTCTGTTTTAAGGCTTTTATAAAAATCAATCTCTTTAGCTACAATATCAAGACGACAAAAATTCAAGGAACAAGTAAGTACTTCCTGCTACATTTTACATTTTCTTTCTTACAGTATTTTTCTTCTGAGTTTTTGTGTGTGTGTGTGTGTGTGTGTAACTACGAAATTCCCATCTTTGTGAAATTCAGAAGGCCTTTCCACTGAGAATCAGTAATTTGCACCACCTTCACCTTCACTTATCCATGCAGATCCAAGCTCTGGCATCCTGGGTCTGCATTTCCTCTTTCACAATCACTAACATCAAGCTGGGCCAAGCACAAATATTAATGAGCCACTGCTGAAACTACCTTTGCTCAGGTTTTGGAAGTTCCAGTTGGCCAACAACCAACCATGACAGTGTATTTTATCTGTAAGCCAACTGAAAGCACCAGGGCTGATCATTTTTTGGTGCTCTAGTACTGCTAGGGAGGAGATAGCACCACTCCATGTAGACACAACTTTCTGCTGGGAACAGGCTAAGCTCCACAACAAGCAGGACATCCTCCCCTATCTATTTCGCCCCTATCTGACGTCCAACGTATGAACTCCTCCTCCTATCAGAAGACCCTGATTTGCTGCTACTGTATCTGCACACAAAGATCTCAGTAAAGCCACTACCCTTTTCAGTCTCCTGCACAGCCCTAAATCCTCCCCTCTTCTAGCTTATTTCAGACAATCTAAGAAATAGTGAGCAAGAACCAAATGCTGAGTTTGGGGCTTCTGAGGTGCAGAAGGGGTCTGTGGAAGAATCTGAATGACCCTGCCAGGGTAATTGCACTGGCCAAACTGCTCCCAGTCACACTGCACAGAATTAATTATAAACTACCACAACTCACAGAATTTACTTTAAATTGAGCACTGCTTTGTACCATAAATTCCTTCCACTCCATGTGGAAATCACAACCTGTGGACAGCACCCTGCACATGCTGTCGAAATACCACTGTAGTGGCACAGAAGAAATAAGCACAGGTAGTTTGTCTTCAAAACAAACCTTCATCTCTTTATTTTACTGATAGAAAGATATTTAAAACTCAACACTATGTACCAAAACCTACATTCAACTGAAATATCCATCTGACTGCATGTTCACACTGCCTCCCCACAAACTTGATCACCTCCCCACCCCTCTGGGCCTCCTCTTGCTGCCCTGACCAGTTGCTACAAGGCAAAAACCTTTTATTCTCTATTATGTATTTAATTACCATCAGCTATCTGTACTGCATTTTCCTTCTGTTCTATACCAGCTACTATTTGACTGTTGGTGATTTCAGTTTACAGAACATCTCTCTCCTCCCCCAAAGTGAGGCACAGAACAGTTGCAGAACCACTGCAACCACTGCAGGGCTCTGCAAGTGTTCTGTGACAGGGCAAAGAGGATAATAATCAGGCACCAGAGGGCTGTTCTGACCAGCAGGGGCTCTCCAGTACGACCATACAAGACAACTCAGCAACTAAGAGTGGTGCCACTTGTGCTGATACCTTTAACTCTGGGTGCCTTCTTTCCTTCACTCCTTTAATATGTTGGCCATTGGCAGAGAAAAGCTCTCTCCTAAGTGAGTACCTGGATCTGATATAGCCACAAAACTACCTCCCTGAAAAATAAATGGTGGGGATGCCCTGGAAAGTCTCCCTCTGCTAAAGTGCACAGGTCTTCTAGCCCACCCACATCCTTGGGAGATGCTTGAAAGAGAAGGCAGCAAGAAGACAACATGAGCACACATGTGCAACATATGTGCCTTTACGCAGTGAGTGGGTGAGGTCAGTCTGGAGCAGGCTGTGAGCACTGCAGGGAAATTGTAGGCTCCCACATTCTAAACTGCACAGCAGAGAGGAAAATGCAGAGTTCTTGGAGCTCCAGGTCCAATCCTTCAGAAGGAGAAGGAAGGAAGGAAAGGGTTTACCTGATGTGCTGGTAAGTTCCTCACTGTACAGACCAAGCAGGGCTGTGCAGCAGTCTGCAGGTTGCCACACAGAACACAAAAAACACTAACAAACATTCCTGTAGTCCCTCTACTCCAAGGTTAAAGCTGACAGGCACAGACCTAACAGAAGCAGTGCAGCATCACCCAGAACGTTTTGCTGTATGTCAAGATTGGACTGTTCTGGCCCCACCAACACTGGTGGGTCATTTGCTAATGCCTTATGGGCCAGCCTGGACTTACTCAAAGAGATCTAGTATGATCAAATGGAAATAATCCATGTTCTTCTCACTTTCTCCAATGCCAATCTCAACTAAGCATAAAATAGATCTCTGGGCTGCAGCACATTCCCGCCCTCATAACTATACTGCTTAATTTGAAACAGAAAACATTAAGTGTAACAAATAAGGTAAGGAAAATAATGGTTTCTTGGACAAAAGTTAGAAAATCTCATATTGATATATTTAGTTATATGCACACTGGGATGGTTCTTAAAACAGCTGAAAAAAAATTCCTAAGTAAATGAAACAACCAAAAAATTAAACAAAAGCAAGATAAAACCTGTATTTTCTCTAGCCCTGCAGTTTGGCTTGTCTAACTGTTCCTTGAAAGGAATCTATGGCTTGGAACTGAGTAGAAGAAGCATCAGACAAGGGCTCTCCCAGCAATGTTGAGTGAGGTCAAGTCTGGGCTTAAAAATAGAAGCTTTTTTTTAAGGTTCTGTCATCACACACCATGTTAATGTAATGCCAAAAATTATTCTGTGATTCATATTTCAACACACAAGGCAGAACAGGGCTGGCCTCTCCAACCATACAAAAAGCTGAGGCAGGCTGCTTTTGTCTCTGAGAACCAAGACCCTTCTAGCTAGGCACTCTGGAATAAAGCTCAAGAAGCCAAGACAATGTAGACACAAGCTGCTAGCATAAACATTTGTGCATTTGTTTACATTCCTCAAAACTATACCTGGCTACTGGTTCTGGGATGGTCCCTGGGCTAACTGGCACCTGAACTCCCTTTTCCCACTCCTGCCTCCAGGGGTCTGCCAGCACATAGTATTCATCAGGGTTCAGCTGGAAGGAGTCATGTAACTTCATGGCAGTGATCAGGTCCGTTCTGAACACCTGCAAAGAGAGTGACCAAGAGAAAAAATAGAGACACTGACATTTGATATTTACACTCTATGATTCACAGCTTCAGGGTAACCATGGAGCACAGCGTGTAACAAGGTCACTGTATCAACAGTGACCTAATCCAGCCCACTGCAGGACAGAAGTTGAGCCTCATTGCAGGGAAAGGGGTGGCTGAAGGTACAAATACCAATGACTGCCAGCTAACTCCACTACAAGTCCTGACTTTCCCCCTGCACAGGAGACAAGCTGCTAAAAGGTACTTTTACCTCCGCTTTGGCTGCAACAAACACTGCAGGAGATTTGCGCCTTGAAACAGCAGCACAAAGACTCATTTTTGCTCCTTTTTTTTTTTTTTTTTAAAAAAAAAAAAGATTATTGGAGCTCTGACTAATCCAAAGACATTCTAGAAATTCCCTGTGGTAGAAATCAAGGCATGACTCTATCATGACCAGCCGCAAGAGGAAATTCTAAGGAGATGACTATCTGTGCAAGTATTTAAAATAACAACCAAAAAAATCAAATAAAGTAAGACCCAAACTGGAATTCTAGTGGCATCTCTATGTTCAGCACAGACACTTGTCATTCAATCAGCTACAGACACCTTTGCATCATCACTGTAATTTTCCTTTGCCTTTGCAAAGGCGTGCACCTCTAAAACAAGCAGGATGTTTGGCAACTTTTGGGTTAGCAGCCATAAACAAGCAGCAATAGAATGAAATAAAAAGGGATTCACTCTTGTAGCTGGCATTCTGTGGTACTGTTGTGGCAGCTTCAGCCTGGTTTGCCACTGCCTGTCAGCACTGCAGAAAGCAAAGGGTGCTGCTATCACTGGCATCAGAACTACAAGCCAGCACTTGTCTTCCAGCTCTCCCCACCCTGCTCTCACAGTAAGGCAAGCAAGGCTGCTGTAGACTACAGCAACTGCATCAGCACTCCTCACCTCCACAACCACAAATTTTTAACTGCTCAAGCGCCACATTCAAATGAAAGAGTTAAAAAGTGACCAGGTGACAGAAAATAAGTACCATCAGGACAAGAAAAAGGTAGGTAACATCTCAAGAAAAGTTCCCCTGCAGACTGCTCACTCTGTAGTAGACAGGGTCAAGGTTCACCCAGCCCCACACTGCAAAGTTACAAAGGAAAAGACAGAGTCCAGGCAGTGCTTCTAGAGACTCATGGGGCTGTTAATAGGAAAAAGGGACAAAACCTCCCAGTCTCCTACCCAGTCCCAAACCAGTCGCCACAAAGTCTGTTTTACATTAGCTTCAGTCAACTGTTGCACATGGCTGAGGAAGAACCAGATCTATAAAGAGGGCTAATTAGGCAGGACAGTAATTTCTGTAGTTCACTATTCACACACTTGAAATCTCAACAGATTCCCTAGGATTCCCTAGGATTCTAGGGAAATATTTTAGGGAAACAGTTATACTGCTGAGAATATTTCCAAGTGTGATTTGCCTTACCACAGTGCACATCTTGAAATCTCCCTCCCAACACACACAATCCCACTTCTGTCTCAGTATGTTTCCATTTCCACTCTGGTTTTGTCTTAAAAATAGCACAAAATAATGACATTTTCTTTAACACTTGTCCTGACATGTTCAGAAAAACTACCAGCATTAAAAAATAAAGAGTAGTATTACCACATGCAAGACAGGATGAATACAGGTAATGAAATATAATTAAATCTTTTAAACAGCCAAATTACAAGCCTTGGGAGGCTACAATCAAGAAATGAAAAATAAGCCACAAAGTAAACTGGCTGACAAAACAAACAAGCACAGCTGGCCAGGAGATTCTGCACTTCAAGGTGATTTGAATGAAAGGAATCAAATGTCAAATGAAAACTAAAAATATTAAATGGGATGCAAAACTTGCCCCATCTAAAAGCCAAAGTAACTCAGGCTCTCAGAAATTTGTCACACAAAACTACCTCAAAAGCAAAGCTAATGCAGCACCTGACAGCCAAGAAGCTCCTTCAAAGGCCTGTGGCCCTGTGACACCATTCTTTCTGCTCTAATTTCTGATGCAATCAGAGTGCCCAGAGCAAAGCAGAGCTTACAGAAGTGTCAGCTCTTAGAAGCACTGAACACTTCAAAACCGAAGGGTGAAACCCTGGCCACACTGAAGTCAATAGGAATTTTGCCAGCAACTTCAATGAGAGCAGGATTTCACCCAAGGAATTTATAAGTGTCACTTTTCTGCCAGCACACTTATCAGAATGTTCTGTGGGAAGCAGAGAAAATGGAAATGGAAAGAGGACGGGACTAGTGGAAAAGACTGGAACTGAGCTAAAGGGAAGTATATAAGAAGTCCATCCAGGCTGGGAAAACAATAAAGAACAGCACAAAACTGCAAAGATTTTTACAACAAATGCAAGAAAAGGGAAAGGAGAAAACAGAAGTACACAGAAAATAACGGTAAGATTTGTGATTATCTCAGCTTATTTCCTGACAGCCTTTCATGAGGTAGTTCTCAAAACTGTGTTTAAGGGGCTACTTCTAAGGGATGTACAAAAGAGAACTAAGGAAAGCAAGCCTAACACCAGCAAGAATAAATTCACCAGGGGTCTCTGCATTAACAGAAAGAAAAAAAACCAAAACAACAGTCAAAAAAGAAGACTGGAAAACAAAAGTACCAGGTGCAGTTCACACTGAAGAATGAATGGGATTCTTCTTGTGAAAAATCTTCTCTGGGACTTAGGTTCACTGTCATTTGGGAGATTGATAAAGCATGCTTATTCTCAACAGCAATCACTCACAAATGAATCAGAAAACACGTATTGGGCAAGTAAGGAAAACAGAGCAATTCCGTCTCCCAAAGCTAATGCTTTCTTTGCAGCCTCTACAAAGTCCACAGTGCCTGAAGATAGGGAGATTCGGGGAAAGTATCTCCAAAGAATTGGATTGCTTTTATGTGTTACTAACAGTTGATCCATCCTGGGAAGTTCTAAGTTTTATATTTCCCTTGACAGGACTTCCTCAAAGAGCTATGCAAGACAGAACTGTCAGGAAGCAGATTTTTAGTTTGACAAGCACTTTAACAAAGATCACACACCTAACTAAATACCTACTATGAAATAAATGCACCTAAATTTTCACTGTTCACAAATCAAGCTACAAATAAACCCTGATGCCTAAAATACCACAAAAAGACTCCACAGCTATGCTGAATGGGTGTCAGAGTGGCTGTGCCAGCAGGTGAGCTCCCTAATCTCCTGGCAAACAAAAATAAAAGCAGGGGGAGGGGATGGAAGAGGGACAAGGGGTTTGTGCCAGCTAAAATGTAGCAAAAGGGAAAGAAAATATAAATCAGAAGAAATGTACTAACTACTAGAACATGTAGAAGGCTTTGTATTTATTTGATAGACAAAATACCAAATGCAAACCAAATTCTAGCTATACCTCAGAAGGTTTCCGATCTTCATGTCTGGAACACGAAGTCCTCCGATGCCGCGATCTGGAATGCTGGGACCAGGTGGACAGACCTAGGATAGAGAAATGATCATTTGCAGACATTGCTGCCATCCATCAGCAAAAGCCTTTGCTCTCTGCACACCCAAGAAGGCAAATTGACTTCAGTGGGACAACGTGAGTAAAGCAAGCCAGCCTCAGGCTTCTAGACAAAGCTCCAAAACACTTCCAAAATGTATCAGAAAAGAGAAGTTACTCAGTTGTAAATGTCTGTGATCACTGTTTTGGTGCTGTTTTCTTTGTAATTTTCTACTGATACATGCATGTATTGGCTGAACTGCACTTACCAGCATTCCACCCAGCGTTTTCAGTAAGCCACCTCCTAAAATGCTTCCCCCTGAGCATCAATAAACCACTTTCTGCAGATTAATAACTGACCAGGAGATATACTGATAGCCTGAGACGTACTCTTTGAGGCAAATATATTGATGTTCTAAACATCTGTACTGGTTATCTGCTTTTTTACCAGAGCAAGCCTTTTCAAAATGAAGCACGCTGCCAAGCACACACAGTAGAGTCCACAAAACAAGCTCCTGTCTCTTCTCCTGGGCAAATCTCTCAGTATGGTTGTACAATTTTTGTCTCCTTATTTATTACATTCCAAACAAATTGTATCTTTTTGCCTTGAAACCTTTTGACAGAGTCTCTGTCAGCTTTCAGAAATACTGTAACAACAGAAAAGGAAGGAGAGAAGGCATCTACACTCCAATGACATGGTAGTGCTTTGACACCAGAATATATTATACCTGTGCAAATCAACTAATTTTAATGCAGTAAGATTTACAGGTACAGCAGGCATTTTCTACTGCCAACTGCACATCAGTAATGAAAAATAAAAAAAGGTGTAAATTCCTTTGGGTTGAAGAGATTAAGGACTTGTAATAAAGTCTGTATGATAGAGAAGCTAGGACCTGCATGTTGACCCTCCCCAGCTTTCCTGTAGCCCCCTTCAGGTAGGTCACTATAAGGTCTCCCCGGAGCCTTCTCTTCTCCAGGCTGGACAGCTGCAAGTCTCTCAGCCTGTCTTCATAGCAGAGGTGCTTCAGCCCTCTGATCATCTTCATGGCCCTTCTCTGAGCCCTCTCCAACAGCTCCATGTCTCTCCTGTGTTGAGGGCACCAGAGCTGTACACAGTACTCCAAGTGGGGTCTCACCAGAGCAGAGGGACAGAATCACCTCCCTGGCCCTGCTGGCCACACTTCTTGTGATGCAGCCCAGGATGCAGTTGCTCTCTGGGCTGTGAGCACTCACTGGCAGCTCATGTCAAGTTTCTCATCAAGTACAATCCCCAAGTCCTTCTCCTCAGGACTGCTCTCCAGCCATTCTCCCCTCCGGCCTGTGTTTGTGCCTGGGGTTGCACCGACCCAGGTGCAGGTCATTGACACTTGGTCTTGTTGAACTTCATGAGATTGGCACAGGTCCACCTCTCCAGCCTGTCAAGGTCCCTCTGAATGGTGTCCCTTCCTTCTAGGGTGTCAACTGCACCACACAGCTTGGTATCATCAGCAAACTTGATTAAGATATACTCAATCCCACTGTCCATGTCTCCAACAAAGATGTTGAACAGTACTGGTCCCAATACTGACCCCTGACTGGTCCCAATACTGACCCCTGAGGAACACCACCTGTCACGTGCCTCCGCTTGGACACTGAACCATTGACCACAACTCTCTGGGTGAGGCCATCCAGCCAATTACTTACCCACCAACTGGCCACCTGTCAAATCCATGTCTTGTCAGTATGGAGACCAGGATGTCATGTTGGACAGTGTCAAATGCCTTGCACAAATCCAGGTAGATGATGTCAGTTGCTCTGTCATCATCCACCATCTCTGTAGCTTTGTCATAGAAGGCCACCAGATTGGTCAGGCATGATTTGCCCTTAGTGAAGCCATGTTGGCTGTCACCAATCACCTCCTTATTTTCCCTGTGCCTTAGCAGATTTTCCAGGACAATCTGTTCCATGATCTCACAGGCACAGAGGTGAGACTGACCAGCCTATGGCTCCCCAGGGCTTCTTTTTTCCCCTTTTTAAAAACAGGGGCTATGTTCCCTTTTTTCCAATCCGCAGGAACCTCAACAGACACAGACCGCTATGACCTCTCGTATCATGGACAGAGGCTCAGAAACTGCATCCACCAGCCCCCTGGGAACCTGTGGATGGACCCCATCAGGTCCCATAGACGTGTGCACCTTCAGGTTCTTTAGATGGCCACAAATCTATTCTTCTTCTACAGTGGGGGATGTTTCATCCTCCCAGTCCCTGCTTTCACCTGCTGTGGCCTTTGTGATGAGGCTGGAGCACTTGCCAGAGGAGACTGATGCAAATAAGTCACTGAAAACCTCAGCGTTCTCAATATACTGTCTACCTTCCTTCAGGGGGGCCTTGGTTGTCCTTTTATCCCCAACATACCTACAGAAGCTTTTCTTACTGCTCTGTAAAAACCTGGTGAGATCTAATTCTATCTGAGATTTGGCTCTCCTAACCTGATCCCTAGCTGCTTGGACAACCTCTCTGTAATCCTCCCATGGTACCCACCCTAGCTTCCACCCTCTGTATGCTTCCTTCTTAAGTCTGAGCTTTTCTAGGTGCTGCTTGCTCATCCAGGCCAGCCTCCTGGAGTTTCTACCTTTCTCTTAGTTGGGATGCATCACTCTTGGGCCTCAAAAAGGCAATCCTTAAATATAATTCAGCTTTCATGGGCCCCTCTTCCCTCCAGGACTTTATCTCATTACATTCTCTCAAGCAGATCCATGAAGAGGCTGAAATCTGCCTTCTTGAAGTCAAGAGCAGTAAGCTTACTGTGAGCCCTCCTTGCTGCCCTAAGGATCTTGAACTCCACCATTTCATGGTCGCTACAACCAAGGCTGAACTTCAGCTTAGCATCCCTCACCAGCCCTTCCTTGTTGTCCCTCCAGGACTTTATCTCATTACATTCTCTCAAGCAGATCCATGAAGAGGCTGAAATCTGCCTTCTTGAAGTCAAGAGCAGTAAGCTTACTGTGAGCCCTCCTTGCTGCCCTAAGGATCTTGAACTCCACCATTTCATGGTCGCTACAACCAAGGCTGAACTTCAGCTTAGCATCCCTCACCAGCCCTTCCTTGTTGGTGAGAACAAGGTCCAGCATAGCACCTCTCCCTGTTGGCTCCTTGATTACTTGGAAAAGGAAGTTGTCATCTACACACTCTAGGAACCTCCTGGATTATTTGTGCTTTGCAGAGTTGTCCCTCCAACAGATATCAGGGTGGCTGAAGTCACCAATGAGTACTATGGCTTGCAAACACAAAGCAGCTCCTGTCTTCGTCTGTAGAGTGTCTCGTCTGTACTGTCCTCCTGGTCAGGCTGCCTGTAGCAGACCCCCTCTGTAACATTCCCTGTGCCTGCCTTCCCCTTAATCTTAGTCCATAAACTCTCTGTTGGCTCCTCATCGATCCCCAGGGAAAGGCCCATGCACTCCAGCTGGTCTTTGACATAGAGGGCAACACCACCACCTTGTCTCTCCTGCCTCTCCTTCCTAAAGAGTTTATAACCCTTCATTCTGATGCTCCAGTCAGAGAAGCCATACCACCAGGTCTCGGTGATGCCAGTAAGATCACAGCCCTGCAGGCACCCATGCATCTCTAACTCCCTCTGTTTATTCTCCAACATCACAAACTGAAGACAAGTAAGCAAGCATACAGGCTTTTTTTTTGCCTTTTTTTTAATGTGGCTATTAAAGGATGTATTTCTATATCTCTCTCTCATGCCAGAGAAGCTACAAAGGTGAGGAATAAAATAATCCCTACAGTATCTTCCACCTCCATTAATTTACTGTGTCATCTGCAGACATTTCATATCCAAAAAGTGTCTTTTAAGTATGTACTTCTATTTGAGACAAGGTCCACATAGGAAAGGGTTAGGCCACTGGACTAATTAACTATTCCACACATCAGGAAAGGTGAACTCTTTGCACCAAAGCTACTTATACCAAACTTTTTTAAAGAGCTATATGAAAGTACAAAATGTAAAATTTCCATGCATCAGGGACAACTCAAATACAGCCAGCCTTCCTCAGGATATATTATAATGAGTATTTTTTCCATGCCAACTAGGTTTCTACAATGAACAAGGAAAGAAACAGTTTCTTACATAGTTCTATAATAGCTGTTTCCTTGCACATAAAATTGGTAAATGCACAGTGAAAACACACAGTGTTTGTACTAAGTTACTAAAGAGACTTGTCTTTTTCTTAGCAGTTTAAACTGACTGTACATAATACTAGGAGAAAAAGTTGGAAGAATTTCTCATGGGACTGAGATTTTACTACCCACTAAGATCTGTAACTGTAGCTAACAAATGACCTTTGGCAAGGGCTTCACTTCAATAGGGAAAACATTTACTCACTGAATAAACAAAACCCAACTATAAGGCACACATTCACAGATTCAAACACCACCAGCACTTAGACACAAAAGTGCAAGAAACTGAAGGAGCCAGTGAAATGACAGTAAAATATCCAGCCTGTAACAGTATTAAATTTAACTACTTTTGAAATGTCAAATAAGAGTTTCGACTCTGCTTCCATTAAAGTTAATGGGAAAATATCATTGCCTTCAACAGTGCCAAGACCAGGTCACTGAATTACCCAAAGCTGCTTTCATTTATAAGCTATCCACCCACTCTGAGTATACCAAGAGAGGTGCAGGAGGAAAATGAAGGATGTTATTTGCCTTTTAAGCATCCTTCCCATATTTTCATACCAAATCCAGAAGAGATCTCACCGAAAGAAAAAGTTCACAGGCAATTACAGCTACTTCAGTGCTTAATGATCTGGTTTTTACAGCTAAATATATGAAGTAAGAACCACTCCTAAATTATACGGAAGGAACAATCTACTGTGGTCAAAACAAACAGGATTCAAAACAGCTGTTCTGCATTATGAAGGCACATGAACCTAATTGAATTATTTTAGAGAGATTCCAGATACTTTTCACCAAAAATTATCCTCTTGCATTAGGTATCCAAAATGACTACATTGATCAACAGTTTTCTAAAACCTAGCCTTAGACCCAAGTTAAGGATTAGAATCACCAAGCATAAAAAAAACCCAACTAATTATCAAGATAAGAGTTAAACCCAGTTTTGGAAAAAAAAAATAAATTAAAAAAACAAACCATAAGGGAAGTCTGAATCACTAAAATTTGGAAGATGTAAAACTTTCATAAGATAACATTATATACCTCATGGGAGAAATGAGTTCTACAGCAGATGGAAAATTAATGAGATGTTAAAAGAGCCCATACTACCAAAAGCCATGTGAATAACAGTGAATAAGAAAAACACACAACTTCAAAGCATGAAGCTAAACAAACACATCCAGAACATGCATCAAAACCAGAATTAGAAATCAGAGATAAAAGGTGTCTTATTGTCTATCCTGTTACACGACAGTGCAAGTTAAGGATGAACAGTTGCCTAGCTAGCATCATCACTCCAGAAGATGACCTCCAAGACCATTCTGATTTCTTTACAGCTAGGATCCTTCCAGAT
>NW_009952533.1:2672885-2688191 GCF_000747805.2 Chaetura pelagica | reverse complement strand
CATTCCTGTGTTGTAAAAGCTTTTCATCACTGAGAACAATGGGAGGAAATCATACTCTTACTACCATGTCTCAGTTTTTCCTTTGCATTTATCCACTTACAGAAAAAAAAGCAAAGAGAAATCCTAAACCACAAATGTGGTGTAATTCACAGCAACAGGGGCAAACCTTTAACACACTACTGGTGTTGCAAAGGTGACTTCTAAGGCTCCAGTAGGAAAACTTTCTGTTCCCCTAGGCTACAATATACACCTTACACTGTAAATACAATGTTTTTATAATACTGCTACAGGGTATATATAACACATACACGTCCTGATAATAAAAGAAAGCAATCAAGGAGTGTGAATTCTTTTTCTGTATTTTTGAAGAACATACACTTCCCAAAAGGACAAACATAATCAATTTAACTGTTTCAAGTTATTAAATGATCGGTCAAGAATATTTTTTTATTCCAAAAATGCCCATCAAAACAGAAATTTCCTCGGGACCAATAAAGCAGTTTCAGCCCTCAAGGAATTCTATCCCACAACTAATACACTAGTCAGCATGAGCAGAAAAGGCTCAGCTATTATGTATCATGCACAAGGCTGCTGTAAAGCCACCCACAAGGCACCCAGCTGTGTACCTGGAGAACTACCTGCTGCTACAGCCTCTGAACACTTCAAAGCCTCAGATCACTGGGCGTCTCAAAGCACTTCTCCCACTGTAAATACACTCCTGCTACCCATTACACCAGGCAGCACAACAGAGCAAAGCATCCCTGACACGGATGTATGTCTGGCTGTCACTTCTGCTTAACACTGGCATTTCCAGATGCCTACACTGTTCCTCTGCTCCTCAGCTCACTCTGAGACCAACCAGGTGCTGCTGCCAACACTCTGTCAGATCTGCAGCCCGAGGAGAAAATATAGATGCTTAGAGTCTCCTCATTTAATGCCTGGCCCACAACTCTCTACACTAAGGCTTTATGTCACTTAGACATAGTTCCACATGTCTAGACCCAAACTCCAGCACTAATAAAAGAGAAGGAGACTATTCTAAGTGCAGTTTTCCATTGTTAGGTATAGAAAGAGCTGTCTGTGCACAAGTCTTCAGGGCTCATCACAGAGAAAGCAAGATGTATGCAAACATAACCCATGACACTATTCCCCATAGCCAAATTCCTCTTCTCACCTTCCTGTTGCTGGAGGATTTCCCCAGCTAGCCTCCTTATCTTTACATAATAGCCTATTACTATACAATAATCTCACCCAAGATCAAAACAGGAAAAAGCAACAGTGTTTTATCTCTTGTTAACAGTGACCCTACTCAAAATTTATTGTCAATTGACAACTACCCAATTTGCAGCTGCTGAACAATGCATGGATCCATATGATTTCTGCAGTGCTTTACAACACCGCACAATTGCACAATATCCAACACAGATAATGAACAGCCCTTGCAGCTCCCTGCCACATCAGTTCAATAGAGTTCCTTCCTATGATCCCTTCTCTCAGTAGCATGCATTTGAGTTTTATAATTTCAAAGAACACACATATAACCATTCATAAGCACATGTCACTCTTCTAACAGTGCAGAATTCCTAGACCCCATTTTATTTTTTATCCTAAGACCCAAGTGCCATTCGAGCTCCCTAGCCCAAGGCTTCCCACTGCAGCAATGTTTTATCATACCAGAACACAAAGTCTTAGCACAATACAGGTTATCAAAGTCAATTTAAGCACCTCCCAAGCCAGCTCTCATAAACTGAGAATGTCACGTTGTCAGGCTCTAAAACTCCAGCGGAGTTAGGGGTACTCAACATTAGCAATCTTGTGAAGAAAAATGTGCCTCTCCAAAAATGACAGTGATGATCATGTGATGTCCCCTCCTCAGATGCAATATCCTATCAGTCCAGGTAAGTCTTTCAAATAACTCTTCCAGAGTGTTCAAAAGCATAACAACTTCACCAAAAGCCACTCTGCCCGACTGAGCCTAAGATGCCAGCAAGATGCTAGTTCTGACTATTTGTCATCGGGCCAATGCCACAATCCTTTTTTAAAACACAGCAGTTATCACGAAACCTGCTGCTCAGTGATCACTAAACTTGCTGCTTTGCCCAAATTCTAGCACTGTAATGATGTTAGATGCTGTTGTTTAATCACCATTCCTCACCTACCAGGCAGGTCAGCTGAAAATCAAAAAATGTTCTTAATTTCCTTTTCAATAACATGCTGCACAGTATTATGTGCACTGCCAAGTAATTGCCACATTTCAAGCCAGCAGCAGCTGCAATTCTGTGGTAAATGGAGTACACACCTCAGGTTATGTACTCAGCAACCTTTGTGAAGGCACTCTGGGATCCATCTCAAACATAACAGGAATCCACTGGGAGGAAAAGCCCTTTCTAAACCTAAGATTCCTATCATTCATTCAAGAGCGATGGATATTGGCAAAATATATTTAACTTTAAAATAATATTTGTTTAGCAATGATAGAACAAGGGTCCATCTAAATTACATATTCCATAATCTGTAAATATTAAACCTTTCGTTTTTCAGAAATGACGTGAAACCTTTTAAATCCTAGAAGTATTTTTCATCTGCAAGTGTCTTCAGTTCTTCTCTCAGACACCCTCCATGTAGGAGTATGATGAATTGATAACCCTTCCAAGAATAAATGAAGAGGAATCATGGGAGCAAGTAAAGTGTAAAGAAAATCATGCTATGATTTCCTTACTCGTGGAAACCAACAACCAAACTCTCTTGAAAATCCAAGAAGGCCAGGATTTCACCCAAACTCCCTACAATACAACTGTCTGAGCTTCAGATCTTGTATCAAACTCAATCTGTCCAGGTGTCCAAGCAATTTGTGCAAAAGAAACACCCTGAAACTATAAATGGAAACTACTCCACTGTACAGCATTATCTTACCAGGAAACAAAGCACATGGGATATTCAGCACAAACCTCCTTTGCAGATTTCCAGACCAAGTGGGGCTAAAAATTAAGGTCCAGATCCGGAATCATAAAGAGACACTTTTGCAATGGAGGAGCAAGTTGCAGTACACTGTAACAAAAAATGCTTAAAAACTATGAAAGCCCTATGCAGCCATGGATGTAACAAGAACATGACTGAGTTTGAGGTAAACGTTACTAATTTACTTACACATTTTGAAAAAGATGGTATGTACATCACAAGGCCTTTATGATGGGTCTGGCCAATATTATCATCTGTTATAGTTGCTCTAATACATTATCTGGAAAGGGACAGAAACTAACAAGCTGACAGATGACAGAAAAAAAAAAAAAAAAAAAAAAAAACTGTTTACTTTAAGCTGCCAATTATCTTAAACCCTTCCCCAAGCCTCTCCCAATACCATTCCTCTGTATTTGACATAAGTTCAAAATCCGAAACTATGCCTGCAGCCATTTTTCATTCAATTATATTGCATGGATAAAAAAATCTGAAAGTGACCTGGTATCTGAGAACACACTCAGATATCCATGGTCTAACTGCAGAACTGCTGTGCACAACTTTCACTGGCATCTCTTGTTCAGTGCTTCAAATATCCTACTTTGGCCTCATGTCTAAAGGAGGATTTAGAACTCTGGTTTTAAGGGGGTACAGCTCAACACTTTTCAGCAGTTAGGTTGAAGGACACAAAATAAACACTTTTTGGGGCTTCAAGTCTGCACTTAGCTTTTGGAAAATAATCAAGTCAGAGGGGAAAGAAGCAGTTATAAGAAAAGCAAAGATTCTGTCTTCAAGCTGCAAGGCTTTAAAATGCTGCAAACAGCATATAACCATCCACAGTAAAATACCTGACCTAAGTGAGTAAATACATGTATGCACTCTGCAACTGCAGTCATGTTCTTCAGCTTTCTTCTGTTCTGTGTTTCACCCATGAATCAAAATCATTCTCACTACTGTCATATCACAAAACAGGGAAGGAACAGTAATACATGGGATAATCATGAAAAACATATAATTATATACAAAACCTAATTTCAACGGTTGCTGAAATAAGTGTCTGAAAGTCCCTTGTGGCAGAGCCAACTTGGGAAAAGGGTCCAGGGTTCTTCCACGCAACCCAATCCTGCAGAGCACCTGGCAAGCTGAAGGCAAAGAGCCTCTCTCCAAGATGTCCACGCATAGGTTGGCAGCAAAGAAGAAGGGCAGAAAAGGGGCAGACTTTCCACCCTCCTGGCTTTTATAGGGTATGGAAGGAAATGGGCAGGAATACTGACCCTTCTTTATACTGCCCAGGACCTCTTACTGATACCATAAAATTAGCCTGTGCCCCCTCAAACCATAACATTCAGGTCACTCCAACAACATCTGTAACACTTTAAGTGACACGATGAATCTAAGATACCCGTTCACAGAGTCTGCAACGGCACAGGATGAAAACTCAGCTTCGGAACTGAAAAAACCCAACAGCTGGAGGCCCAGCCCTCGCCTTGTGAGATGAGGGAGAGCAGCACTGAGCTGCAAGCTGAAGGACTATTGAGTTTAGCATGATGGGAATGCAGGAAGAGCTCTGGAGGGTCAAGAGGTGCCACTGACTCAACTGAAGCAGATGTTTGGCAATAGGATTCCAACTAAGTGTTGATTAAAATTTCAACTTTTCAATTACAAGACGGCTGTTCGAAGTGCCCAGAATAGGCTACTTAATTGTTTTTTGCCTCTGGGAAACTCTGAGAAGAAAAAATACCTAGTGGAAAACAAAGCCTTCAACAGAGAGCCCAGAAATTTGCAGAAATATTTACTTTTCACTATTCTAGGCAACAAAATTACCCTTTTAACACCAGTATCAGTACAGTCCATCAGAGATACCACTGACAGAGTAATAATATGGAAATTAACATAGTGAGCGCAATCAGTAATTCTACTAAAGATAAGATTAAATGAAGGTGAAACCTGTAAGGGGAGACCCTTGACATTCAAACATAGTTGCAAGGAACTAGTATCTCCTGTAACAGGGTAAGTGGAGAAAAAGTGCCAGACATACTGCCAGGGAAGTGTGAATAACAAAAAGCCTTGGAACTTTTGCTGACCCTAAATTAAATGTTATCTCAGCTTCTAATTATTAAAACTTGATCTTTTTGAACAGGTTTATAGTAATAGAATAAATATGCAGGAACCTGTATCTGCATTTGCCCTTCATAAAGGGAAAAAAACCATAATCAGATCAAGAAAACAAAGTGTGATGCAAGGGAAGTGGTATGTATTTCGAGCAATACTTGAAAATCCTTTTAAAATTTCACTGCCTTTTGCCACATAATTAATTAAACAAATAGTTACTCATGTTAATTAGGCTTTAGAGAGAGGGCAAGGGTTTGTTTTTCTTTTCCTAACTCATTTTGTTAGATCCTGAGCTATGAAACAGATGAATTTACAGTTTTTTAGAAAGTCTAATTCAGTAAATTGACAGCTCTATTCCAGCTAGTTATGTATCAAACACCATTACAAACAAGCATTATAATCAGCAACAGATCAGCCAACCATATCTATCTCAGAATTTCAAGTCAAAGATTATCTGTTTCATATTTTATTTGGTAAAGCTAGTAACACAAGGCATATGAAGAGATCAAAGAGTAAAAAAAGAAAAAAAACCACAAAGCAAAAAACAGATAAAAGTGAAAATAAACACCATTATCAAAACGAAACACTTATAAAGCTGGTGGGGAATGAAAAAAAAAAGCAAAATCATAATGAAAGGCATCACATTTGCTGCTATTTCTCTATTAAAAACACATCTTTGTTTGGGGAAGTACACATCACCTTTGTACACTGACTTAAATTTTCATAACCCCAAGTAAACTTCTAACCAAGGAAAAACAGGTCTGATTCGGGGTTTTTTCTTTCCAAAATCCCCCAGCTGCAGGTAGTTCTCCAGAAAGAAGTCAAATCTGACACCACTTTTATTGAATCTTTATTTGGACTCACTGCTAATCAGTTTGTTTGTTCTCACCTTCTCCAATCCTGTTACCACTCCTTCATTTCAGCAACAGTTTGCCTAAGGTTGTTTTAAAGTGCAGGTTTGGCCATACCTGAGCAGACTCCCATGCAGCACAGACACACCTACCAAATGCAGAGGTGAAGCAGTCTCCTATGCAGGGCCACATGGCAGCACAAAGCTACCTTATCAGGGTAAAGCTTTCAAAAGCACCTGGAAAACCTCCCTGATCACTTTCTGTTACATTTCATACTCAAGTCTCACAAAAGACTTCTGGTTTGAAGATCTGCACCCAGACAGATCAAATTAAAATCAGGAAAATCACTGTGACAACTGGCTAAACTGAACTATTATCAAGTACACACAACTTGCTTGTTTGGCAAATAAAACACCTTGGCACATTTCCCAAACTGCCACTTTATCTCTCCTTCCCCCATTCTCTTTTTTTTCTGCTTAAAGATTATCAGTCCCTGGAATCAGAACATAAGGTGTATATATATAACATACAGAGCTCAGTGCGGGTTATGTCAGTACACAAACAGCTGAAAAGAATAAATACATTCTGTATCCAAATTACTGATGCAAATGACTGAATTCAAATTCTTGAAAGTTATTCCTCAAATAAGATAATCTTCTAACTAAGTAAAGAACAACTTGTATGCACCATCAATCTTTTCTGCTTATGCCTAATAAAATATACCTTTTCATTGCCCACGAGTATGAGAACACTGAAGCAAATTTTAAATCCTAATGCAAACTTCTATTAAATACTAAACTGTGGACAATGTTAGCAGATGCCTCCATAAAAGTTCTGTCCTTGAAATGATAAATTACACTGCTTGCAAAGATTTTAAAGAAGACAACTGACTTTTTCTTGTTTTATCTTATTAACTAACACCATATAGCGAACAGACAGGGGAATCCCCAGTCTGCTGTTCACCTGTGCTCAGAATGACTTGAGTTCAAAACTAGACCATTATAATTCACATTTTTACCAGTCCAGCCAATATGCAAAATGCCTCTGTCACATAACACTGCATCAAAATGTGTTTTTAAACTTATAACCTATTGCACTCTACAACAAAGGAGCACTTACTGCCATTGTCATCAGAATCCTCACTGCTGCTAGGAAGCCTTCGTCGTTTCATGATCTCCACAGAAAACAGCAGGCAGCCTGCAAAGCAATGAGACAGCACTTAACCCAAGATAATAATACAGAGTCATCAAGTTGTGTTTCTCGTGGCATTCAGCAATTTACAGCACACAAAGGAAAACAAACAACTTTAAACAGCATCTGAAATATGAACAGTGAATATCTCAAGGATGCTTAATTAGGCAGTCATCATATGAGCAGGTGATCAGAATTGGAGAGTATCAGTGACAACCCTGTAGACACTTTTCATCTAAAAGCAAAAGCAAATTTTGTCCTGGGGGGTCTTAAATATCACTAAATACTTGCAGTCAGTGTGCTTAACTTCCCCTGCCCATTCTGCCACTAGATTTGCCATACAATAACATTTTTACTGCTTGTGTAAATATTTACTTTGGCTAATATGATTTTGGAACCATTTTTTAAACCACTGTTTAAAGTGCCAGATTTACCAAATTAAAGATTAAAGTCATCCACTTAGATTTTTTAAAAAAAGAAACATCAGCAGTAGCAAGCCAAGTCTTCCCAGATTAACTAAACATGCATCATCTACACGATAACGGGCACCACTCCCTAAGGTAAATCACTTCCTCCTGCAAGCATATTTCCAGCACCATGCCTAAGACTGCTTTTCAGGAATCAGAACACCAATTGATTACACAGGACCTCGTCTCGTCTCAACTACCAGACGTCTGCCAATACCAAGTTCAACTGCAAGTGAACCAGTGATGTCAAGCAAAAAGTTCTGTATCTTTTTAACTGCTGTTTACAGGGTATTAGTATTTTCACATGTATTCTCTGTGGAATGAAACCAAACTCAGAAACAATCAGGAAGCTGTAAACAGCGAGTCAGCGTTATATGTAAAAAGCTATTAAAAAGTGAAAGTTGAAGAGCAGAAAAACGTGACAAGACAAGTGCAAAAAGGCATTTCCAACCTAACTTAAACTGACAAGAACTCTAGATGCACATCAAATCCCCTGAGTCTTTGCTTACCACATATCAATCATAATACCAACAAGGTCTGGGAGTTCTGCTAGCAGCAAAGCCCTCATACTTATCTCTGGGGTACAGATTTGGAAATCAGATGCTAAAATACTTTTTTGCTTCTAGATATGCACAGAAAATCTAACTTCCTTATTTTCATGTATGTTGGGATTTCCCAGAAACCTTTCAACAAAACTCTTTTCATTGACCCTCCAGTGCACAGTTTATTTCAACTTAGTTCACTGAGAACATCTCGCTGCAGTAAACTCAGTAACGTTTTCAACTTTTATAATATTAATTCCCAAAAAGCCTAACCAAAGTCTGACACTATTTCCAAAAAAGGCACAAAAATATCTTCACTTCCAAACGTGATTAATGTAAAATGAAGTAAGAGTTTTCTGAGGGAATTCATTCTATCATCACTAACATATCACAAGCACTCTATTTTACACTTTCAGTAAACTTTGCATAGTTGCAAGAGCCTGACCACTGCAAGACTACCTCCTGCAAATTACACATGTAAACAGAGGTGGGGGGAAACCTCCCTCCCACGGAGTGGGATGTAATATGGCTGTCTTTGAAGCAAGCAACCCTTCTGAGCTGCAAACTTTGCTCACTGAAGGTAAAGATAAATTGAACGGTTAACTTCACCAAGACCTTTTGTCACCATTTCACAGAGTGAACGTTCACACATGATGTCTGATGCCAGAGAAAAAGACTAATAAATGACAACCTCTTACAGTGCTAGAAGAATTCTCTCCAAAAGTGCTTTGTAGCAAACCGGAACTTTGTTTGCATGGCAGATGGAAATGCTGCTAGTGAATAAATACATAGACCAGCCTGGACCATCAAAATCATCTGAACACAGATCTGCTATAAATGTAGTAGATTCAGAGCCAAGTTCTCATGCAGACACTTACAAAGACAGAAAGCCAATATTCAGATCCAAAGCAAGCTAAGACAGAACTGAAAAATCAATTAGCTGCTACAAGGCAAAAAAAACAGAGGGATAAATACCTATTCTGTAAAGTACTTTTTCTAGTAGTTCCTATAGTTTTCCTGTAATTGTACAAAATATTCACAACAGCAATGTAAAAGAACATGCTCGCTTTGAATGGAATTACCAACTATAAACAAAGTAAAGAGGATGTGGAAGAAAATAAAGAAAAACTAGACTATCTCAGAAATGTTACTTGTATATAACTGGTCAAAATCCTCACTTCTTGGTTCATTCCCACATGAGTCTTTAAGTCCCTATGCACCGTAAAGCAAAATAACAGCATATATACAGAGACACACCCATGAGCTTGCAAGGAAAAAGCAAACTGAAGTTCTGCTTCTCCACATTGTTTTGGATGAGTGTATTTCGAGTTCACATTGTCCTAACTATACTTACCGCAAATTCACAAAGTAAGACATGGAAGCTTCTCCTGCCTACCACAACTAAGCATATTTTGTTGTTGCTTTTGTTTAAAGAAGAGCGTGCTATTCACTTCTCCCAATTCAAGCACTCTCCACAGTTCTTCAGGAATTAAGAGAAGCCAGAACAGAAGCCATTTTCTTGGAAGATAAGACTATTAGATAAGACAGCAATTTCCTTGTCCACTCTAGTCAGGTTTCTAAAGTTGGCCAAGTTGAAAAGCCTGTGTTCTCAAAAGTAACATGAAGGGAAACACCCCATTTGATGAAGCTTCTGTGAGATTCTTCTTTAGATGGATGTGAAGAAAAAAAAGGGAAAACCAAACAAAAAAAAGTTAAAATCCAGAGATCTCATTTTCCCATCTTTGAACCTAACCTGAGTTTACACAGAGCTAGATCACAGATGGAAAAGCAGCATTTAACTTCTCAGAGCAAGTCTCAAACCTCGTAAGATTAAACCCCTAGAATTTTTGTCATTAGAAGTTACAAACCTGCTTTTTCTCAGCTTCTGAAATAATGTTAAACTGTTCCCATCACGTGTTCATATCCACAGCTCAGAACATACGGACTAGAGATAACACTAGAACAGCTAGTAAGAATTTACAATCACACAGACCGAAATGCTGCTCTTAAGGACATCACAGTGCCTCTGCCTCACACATGACTGGTTTCTATCAGGTGATGGTGACCTCAAAGTTCCACAAAAAATGCAGTAAAAATAAACACAGATTATGGATAGTGATGGGACAGATGCAGCCTGAAGGTGCAGGTTTCTCCTGTTCAGCCACAGAAATACACATTTTCCCAGCATGTTTAGGGAATACTGCTAATTCAAGTACTACTTACTTTAATCTTCAAGAAGAAATAAAACAAACTATGGTAAGCCATTCTTCATGGGACATCCTTAACTAAAATAAACAGGAATTTTTATACTGATAAAGGTAGAATGGAAAACCTAGCAAACTTTTAAATCAATAAAATGATTTATATAACTCTCCCTTCCTAATCTGATTTCCTAACCTAAAATTTGAGGGCCAGCCAACTTTACTTTTATTTGAAATTCCCACTCTTCACAGTGATGAACATGTTGGTATTTTTCACTTGATTTTATTTTGACATACCCTTAATATACTCAGGTGCATATATATGATGCCTCTGATCCAACTCTGATCTCCTAAAACATACTCTGAAACTGAAGCAGGTCTGTCAATTCCAACGGGTCAGAAGTAAAGGCAGGTTCATCAAGGCTGACTGTACCACAGCTGGTTTAATGGTACAAATCGGCTATGATCACTAATCCTGCAAGCAAAGAGAATTCACGTATAAGCATAAAAAGTGCAAAACATTTAAGCCATGCTTTAGGATTCATACCAATATTAACTAAAAACTATGCACTCAGCCCACAACACTTGCAGGACAGGAAGAGACCACCCAGGTTACTGAGCTCAATTCCCAACAACTGCATGCAACCATGTAACCACTGTTTAGTCCAGAAGTTTCCACAAAACGTTCGCTGCACCCACACATGCCAGGAACAACTTCCCAAACCCCTTTGCAACATGAATGCTTCTCTGAAGCAACGAAGCAGCCAACCACACAGTGCCCTTGAACCCTGTATCTTCTATTACAGACACTTCTACCAACACTTTTCCCAAATTCTCACTCCATCCCCAGAAGAACGTTTGCTCATTTAACTGTTCACCTACAGAATAAGTCAAACACTTGTAAAGCTACAAGAGAGTCTGGTAACCCTGATGTAACAAAGACTGCTGAACCACCAAGCTAAACATTCCCTGAGTTTTCAGTGACTTGTAAATTCTTTATAACCCAGCAACTTTTGTATGCCATTTCTGTTTAATTTCCTTGAAAGATGCTTGTTTCTTCATGCAAAAATCATCCTTTCAGAAATCAAACAGACCAACACACAGCATGTGTGTAGCTATTCCTCCTGAGGACTCTATATAACACCCATTTATTTGGGAGAAAGCAGACTCACACAAATGCCAGCCTTCAACCAAACACAGCTTTATAGAAACAGCCAAGACTCTGCAGGCAATGTTACCCCATTTCTAAGACAATGCACCTAAGAGCCTGTTGTGGAATCGCACCACTACAATAAATGGCACAGATGGGGCACAGGCCACGAGATTTTAGCCACCAAGCATCCACAGAAGAGTTAGCCATACCAGGGCAGAGCGTGGCACAGCTTGCAACACGCACCATTGCCCATCTCCAGAGGCTGAAGGCACTGTGCTTCACAGAGACACTCCAACAGTGGCTTCTCCATCCTTCTCCACCTCCCTAGCTCTGAAAGCTCAGCTCTGGGTTTTACTGGTTGATTAGGTAAAAACTTCAGACGTAGAAATGTAAGTTTGGACATACATGATACAGTTGCTCAGATAATTTTTAAAGGCAACATTACAACTCCTAAAAGGTTTTTTCTGGCCACTGTATTTCAGAGACAGTACTAATCCTATACCAAAATATTTGTAAACTGCTATGCAAATGAAATTACTTGATGATAATCCAATGTAATCAATGTCAGGCCACAAAATGACATTTGGATTTACATATCCTTGTGGAGGTGAGCAACAAACACCTTAACTCTACACAAATAACCACATCCAGTTAGACATAAGGACGTCTGCCTAGTTCTCAGTCTTTGCTGGCAGATGCAGTGCAGTGGGTTAGAATCAGCAACATGACATAATACAGCAAATTCACTATTTTTATCAGTCTGCATTCTCATGTTCCTCTTCTTAGCTCTGCAAGAGATTATTTAAAAGAACCAACAAAAACCAGAAACCACACTGTACAGCAATGCCAGGATCTTTTCTTTTACTTTTTTTTTCCTCCCACACTGAAGTTCCAGTAGTTGCACAGATACAAGTGAAAAAAAATCCAAATTCTTTTTCCCAGCTTCCTCAGAGCAGAACTCCAAACATTAGCCCATAAAACTGGCATGGCAGTGAGCACACATGTACACCTGTGTGCAAGGGACCACAGAACTTTTTATGCTACTACTGCAGTTTAGAACACAGCATACTTTTTCACTCAGTTTGACCCCAAGTAGAGCTATGATCAAAGAAAAAGATGTTAAGTGTGTCAGTCTTTGTTATGCAAATAGCTAAACAGAACTAAAGCTCTAAAAATAATTATACATTAAAAAATCCACATCCTCATGTCAAAGGTTTTACATAGCGCAATTCTTCCTGAGGTATTTTTAAGGACTGTATAAACCTCTGGGTAAAAAGAGTGTATAATTCAAACTCTGACAGACAATTAACTGTAACCGTGTTAACGGGTGTCATTGTAATAAACTGCACAGAACAGCTGCAGAGACAGAATGGGAAGAAAGCAGAATTATGACAGATGTACACCCTGAAGACAAACTGAAAAACTGGCTTTTCCTTCAAGTAACCCACTGACTGCAATCAAACCAAGACCTAATTATCTCTAGTACATGAGAAATCATTTCAAAACACTTGTTGTACAAATGGAAGTAAAATGTGACATAGTCTTAACAAAATGGGTAGTAGATTAAGACATATGACTTCTACTACTTTACTCTTTAAATAGCTTGTTTATGACACCACCCCAGTCTTCACCAACCGGCACCTAACATAGTAAGGAAAAAAAAGTGTTTTCCTTCTGTGCCCAGTCAAAAAAAAATAAATTAAAAAATGGAACTACACTAGAAATAAGTTATACAATGAAAATCCACCGAAAATTTTGTAATTCTTCTTTACCAACTATGAAAGCTTGACAGCAGTATTTTGTAGTCACAATACAAGAAAACTTCTCCAATTAAATACTACAGTATTACATAGCACAGTCGACAGTACAAAAAAGCCATAGACCTCACATTTGGAGAAAAAGAAGTCTTCCAAGTCTCATGAAACAAAAAACTATGTTCCAAGGCAAAAAGTGTTCTTCACAAGGGGATAGTTCTACTGACTTCAAATCACCTATTTTATAAATTTCACAAAGGCAGAAGCACATTTTGGACACATCAGCCCAACACTTCTCAGCAATCCACATGCTCATTTATGCACCTGTGCAAGTCTGCTCATATGTTACCTTACAATCTGGGCAGTGGTAACAAATTATTTCCAAATTGCGAGGGTGAAACCAACTGCTCAAAAGGCTGAGCAATGATAAATTGGACTCCGTGAATTAATTCAACCCATCCTGCACCCACTGTAGTTCATCTCTTCCCCAGAGAAAAAGTCATCAGCTTGGTCAGCTCCAGCTGAAAACACGACAGCAAAGCAGTAGTACTAACCACATGGAGAAAACATTTGAGGAAAAGACTTGAAGATTTTATCCTCTATTCTGTGAATTGCGAATGAAACCAGAGAAGCTGGAAGGGAAATCTGCAGCTGTGAGGGGAGAGGGGAGCTTATTATTATTATTTTATTTTAAACATATGTATTAAACAGAGCTCAAATGCAGGGAGCGAGTGGTTTCTGAAGCCAGAGGGTAAATCCTGCCACTAAAACGTACAACCCTTGCTGTTTCAACAATATCCCACTGAGTGTGAGAAACCTCTAGAAATAGAATCAATAACAAGCATATTTTGGCATAATTTTTATGAAGGCTTTTGGTTTGCAAGTGTGGGCAGCTTTTGACTTACTTAAAAGACAGCGCCTGCTTAAAAGGTGAATTATTCCAAATCACAGCTACATCTCTGAAAATAAGAAAATGGGGCTCACATAAAAGCACCATCCTGCTCGAGCATTAAAATGTCAACTCAAATGTGTTGCTGAACACTATAATAATTTCTAATACTATCTAGCAGCTACCCAGGGAGAAGCAACCCATTTTTAACGCTTGTGTGCAGCCACACCAACCACCCGTTTGCATGTCACGCATGACTGGCAGGTCTCAAGAGCCCACAGACTTCACCTACAGGTGAAGCTAATAAACTTTATTACAATAAAGCTGTCAAGTGCGGAGGCAGAAGTTTAGCCAGGGAAAGGCACTCTATCCGAGAAGCGTGGCTTTTTGGAATCACCTCCCAGGTGAGCAGTGACTCTTCTGACCCCAAGGAGCAGTTCCCCCCCGCCGAGCCCGCAGTTGCCACCTCAGGGCCGCCTTTCCAGAGGGCGGGAGCCGGGGCCCGAAGAATAAATCCCCAAGCGGCGTCTCCCCCTCGCCGGCCGGTGCGGTGTCGCTTGGGGCGGCTCCTGCCTCCTCCTGCTGCTGCTGCTGCTGCTCTGGAGACTGTGAATGTCCCCACGCTCTTCTTTCTGCACCAGCCAGGATCACCAGAGAGGGATGAGGGTTGTGTGACTGAGATTTGGGGCCCCGCAGAAATCCATCTTTCAAATCACAGTGTTTTGCTGAGACAGTCACTGCTGGCAGGGATGTTGGCATCCGGCCGCACCAATCCGCTCGGTCCCAGCTGCAAATCAAACTTGGTGCCCGCAGCTCCGCTCCCTCTCGCCCAAACCTCCTGTCACTGCCGAAAACGGCACAAGCAGCATCCCCACCCATCCCCATCTCCAGGCTGCGGTGGAAGGAGGGGGGGGACGGGACGGCGGATTGAGCAGCAGCAGCGCGGAGACTTGAGCTCATTTTCTGTGTCTGTCTCTCCTCCCACTCTCAGACAGTTCTGGAAACTGTGTATCACCTCTTGTCACAGGAAACCAACCAGCAGGCGGTGCAAACAAACAAACACCCTTTGCCTACACACCATGTCCAAAACCATGAGCACCACACCGCCTGCCGGGAATGAACCGGCGGGCGCCAATGGGAATGGAAAAGCGGGAAAAGAAGGGGAAATCATCCTCCCTGCAGGCGACCACC
>NW_009952533.1:2650355-2670571 GCF_000747805.2 Chaetura pelagica | reverse complement strand
CCATGCGGGCAGGGCTGGGAAAGGCGGGCGGGAGGGAACGTTTGCAAGGCTGGCAGCTGGGAAGCGATGATACCGCGTCTGCACCCAGAGCCCGCCCGTGGCACTGCTGGCGCGGCGCTGCAACAATTAGCTCTTCCCAAAAATGCATGCATAAATACATGAAGCCGATTTCACAAGCAGGACTTCACCCTGCTGCACGGGCTGCGTGCGCGGAACACGTACATTCACGGTTTCTCAGGCAGAGAAACTGAGGCACGTAAGAGTTAAAATGCTGTGGCCACACGCATGGTGCGTAATTGCCAGGGCAAGAATAAAACTGCAGGCTCCCCGTTATCAGTCCCCAGCGTTATCCCTCCAGCTGCCTAACTTTGATACTTCTCAAAGACTAGAAAGAGCTAGCACGTACTGCGGTTCGGTTCACGTCTTTCTAACAGGAAGCGAAATTACCTTAAATTGGCACCAAATTACATGCTAAACTTCCCATTATGGAACAAGTGTGTTTGAATGCAGATTTCCTCATTTCCCACGTAAAGCGCTTTCCCTCGCGCCATGCACCTGTGCTCCCCTAGTGAAGAACTCCCCCTTTTGAGCACAATTCCTGAGCAAATACAGTATGAGGTAATAAACACCACGGAGAAGACTCAACATAATCTCAGGCACAGAACCCAGGCGATCAGGAGAAAGTAATCCCCATAGTATGCAAATGTAAAGTAAGGCAGCCTTCAGAGCAGCATTAGTCTGCCAAAGAATCGCACCCAAGTTCAACAGAAGAATTGGGTCATTACTCATCCGTGCAAACTGAGTAATTTATCCTGCCGACTTACCCACCTACCCAATAATGAAGCAGTACTTGCATGGCTACACATCCTAAAAAGTAGTGTACTGCCAAAATATCCTCCCTAAAATTATTTTATCACTGTGAAAATAAGACAGTTGTCATTTTATGCATAGAACGGCCTGAAGTACCTTCAGATTTCAGAGCCTAAGACTTTGATTCCCCTTGTTTTCATCTACATTAAAATAAGAAAACACACACATTCTTCTACATTTTCCCACACTTGGCACCCAGACCTGTAAAGATACCCAAGCAGCTCTGCACACACAAGCATCATCAGAAGTAGCTCTACTGATGTCACTGGTATTGGCAGGATCGGAGCCGTCGCTTTTTGCCATTCACGGTACAGCCATTGGGCACCTCTGATCATCTGTGCGACATAACTGATCATGTTATCTGATTAACATGCCCTTACTGCCAAGGATTACGTTCATACACCCAGCATCTTACCCCAGAGCTTCCAGGAACCTACCCCAAACACTAATTTTCAGTACTGCCAAAGGAGTCAGTGTCTGGACACTGTGTTAATCTGTTTCATTCAAACAGCATGTGTCCACTGTGGTGCTATGGTAGAAACCTTGGAATAGATTAAATCAGTTTTTTCACTCAGTGGTCTGTAGGCCCCTTGGAAACTCATGGTCTGCTTCTCATAAGTCCATAAAAAATAGTTAAGATTAGCCATGCCACTGTCAGGTGACATTTACTCTACAGAGGTGTGCACCTCTACTGGATTCATTTGGTTTTATTTTTAATCCATCGTAAAAGGATAACTGGAAATGTTGCTTGTCCCACTTTTCTGAATTCTTTCCAAGAAAGTTCCGAACTGGCTTCTGAGAAAAACTTAAACGAGAATGTGCTCTAGTTTCCAAAAAGGAATGAAACTTTCCTGTCTCAAACTCCTAGGGTTTGAGGCAATATTTTTGTTTTTCATTAATTGGTTTTCCTTTGCATATACAGCCAAGTTTAAGTTACATCTTGTATTTTAGGAAACATTTCTCTTGGAAGTCATGCGAGGCCATACATGTAGGAACAGAACATGACTGTTTGCACAATGGTGGGCTGTGTTTTAGAAAGCAGTGACTAGAGATGCTATCTACATTACTGTAGACAACCCAAAAAATTTGGAGCCACTGCGCTGAAAAAGCAGCTAGTCCAGGTCCAGTCTTCATGAGGAAGGTAATGCAACTGAAACAAGGATTTTGTCTCTGCATGTGGGGCATCAATGAGACTGATCTGGAATAAGGTACTCATATGTTTTAAAAGGAAATATTGGAAATAGTGAAAAATGAAAGGCCTAGTAGCTAGAAGAATAATTTTGGAAATTCTTGGAAAACACGAAGAAAAGGTTATGTCCTGTCCTATTTCAACACTAAAGGTATAAAGCTGTACACTAATATAGCTGTGACCAAACAGGAAAGAATACAATAGAGCATACCGTCACTGATACAAAACAGTGCTAAAAAAAAAATATCTACATGTGATCTAAATAAAGCAGTGAGTTGTGCACTGCAGAATCAGCTACAGCAGCTTAAGACATGGTTACACCTCTTGCCTGAGAATGAACACCAGTGGCAGACACCAGGATGGACTGTGTGAGTGACCCTCTACAAACTTGCTTCCCTACAACCTCAGTGCCCAGCTCAACCTGCCCAAGCAGGCAGGCTGCCTGCAGTGAAACAGAGAGGGCCCGTGGGGCAAGGAGAGAAACTGTAACTGCAGCAAACGTCCGACCACTGGCTGACTTTAAAGGTTAGGAAACAGAACAGGGATGACCTCACAGTAGCCTTCTGCTACCTCTGCTGGCTACATTTCAAGGTGATGGGTAAAATTCTGCTGGAGGTAGAATCAGTAGAACTTTTGTCATGGACATCAGTGGGGCTAGAATTTCAGTCTTCAGCTCTAACCAATATTCACCCCCTCAGCGAAGCAGACTTTTTTTTTTTTTAAATAAATAATGTCATTAGACACTGTGCCTCAATCAGTCATCTTTGTATCAGTATTAATACGCATTCCAGAAGCACTCAGAGAATACACATCAGGCTTGGAGTTAAGCTTTGCACTGACACACAGAACTTCCTTTTCCAAGTTGCTTCATCAGACATAGTCACTCCACATTAAATTTTATTTACATTTTTTGATCACTTATATAATTTCTTAATGTCTCCTTCTTGACTGTTGTTTCTGAGCAGATGCACAAAGCCAAGGAAAGAATATGTGGCTTTTCAGCACTTTTTCCCTAGCCTTAAGTGGAAATCCATTGCTGCAGGTATTTTATCTGATAACATGTTTACAGATATTTTATCTGATAAAATATTTTCACTCACTTTTTAATTTTAATTTATTTTTACTCCTTTTACACTTGGAATCTTTTCTGCTAATCATAGGATAGAATCATAGAATGCTAGGTTGGAAGGGACCTCAAGGATCATCTAGGTACTACTGTAGTTTATATGAGATGGCTAAGCACCCTGAGACTTTCTGTCTCCACACCTGAAGGCAGAGTTAATGAAGCTGAGTTTCTCCCCACTGTTAAACTTAGCCCAAGAATCACTTAGAACTCAAAACTGCTCTTTTGGTCTTCTGGCTCCACTGCTTCCATTTTTTCCTTCATTATTCTGAAGCTTAGAAACCTGACAGGAAGAACACAGTGAGGATCCAAACCAGCACTGTCAAGATTCCAGCTTGTACTTAACCTTCAAGAGCAAGAACTTCCAGAGAGCTTTCAAATCTCCTGTTGAGGTCCACTTAGTCTCTAGTTGGTCTACTCACATGAGCAAAGGAAAAAAAAAAAAAGGATTTTGACTCATGCATATGTAAATCTATACCACTCACAAATTGCGTAAGTGCAATATTTTTAACTCCTGCAGAAATAAAACTTGGTCACACGGCTTATGTATGGACCATAGAGGGACACAGCTGTCACAGTTTTGTCTAATCCAAATACATCATTGATGGCAACGAGGCACCTGACCACCTCACAAAACTATGCACACAAACATTAATTTGTGCTCTGGCTTTTTCTTCCTTCTCCTTATTCACAAGCACTGAATTTTGGTGTGTCTGGATTAGGGAGGTCAAAAAGACTAAATTCAGGTAGTATGTTATTTCCTTTTACTCTGAAGCTGAGGCTTACAGCTATCAGGATTGCTTGTGGGTGTTATTTGCAGATTCACAGGCCATACTCCAACGATGTGCTTATTCCCATGCTCACAACCCTCATTCTTCTGGTTTATAGCTCTTTTGTTTAACCAAAATGTAACTGTCATAAGAGGGCACTAACTGGGTATTGGAGCCAAGTACTCCAGTAAGTAGAAACCAAGCCATTAAAGGATGAGGATGGAGAAGGATGAAAATTAATCTTTAGAGCTGAACTTTGTATTTAACATGCTATCAAACAGGGTGCTTGCAACAGAGAGACTAGCATGGTCTTTTTAATGACAAAACCTGAGCAGTAGAGATTACAATATTCATTTTATGTGTGGGTAGGCAGGGTCATACAAAGGTTAAATCACTTGAACAAGTCACATGGTAAGTCAGCATTAAAACCAAGAATAGAAACCTAAAGTCATGCCTCTCAGTCCAAGGCTTCTAATGATTAAACTTTATCCTCTCCTTTGGCCTGCTCTATAGCACATAACACAGTACAAAGTATAACTCCATGACATTTTGTACATAGATACCTTAAAATATTTTTGCAAGTCAAACGCAATCATTGCATGGATATGCAACTGCTGACATTGTATATTCACCTGAAAGTGCAGAGGTATGCCCAATAGGTAAAATTTGCTGAGCTCCAAAATATAAAAGCTCAGGTACTGAAATCAAGTGTTTCCAAATTATTCTAATTGGAAAGGGGAAGCTGACAGAAACACAGTAGGACAAGAACCTCAAGGGAACAACTAGATGCAGGCAGTTAACTTGCAGGTCTGCGAGTTAAGCGGGATGAAGCTGATGCATCACCTTTAAGGTAAACAACACAATTTTGTACATGATGAGAAAAGTAATTAGCAGCCAAGTTAATGCCTAAGTACAGGAAGAATGGATTGCGAAAACCTCAGGCAAGTGAGAGTTCAGCAGCAACAGATCAAATCTCAGTTCACTATATACACGTGCCTATCTGGCAGCTCATCAAGGAACATTACAGTGTCTAATCTAAATGAACTGCAATATTAAATTGTGTATGTGCAGGCAGAAATCATGCAGTGAAAGAAAGGTGCTATGACAAGACTCGTAGAAGTGTTCAAAGGAATCTGATTACTGATTTTCTGATTGCAGCATGTGCCCTGATAACTGGTTGCTAAAGGTGAAGTAGTGGTACCAGTTTATTGGGGAAGTACAACAAAAATCAATGTCTTTCTTCAGTAACAACCTACTGCCAAATGACTTTAAAAAAAGAAAAAGAAAAGAAGAAAAAAAAAAGAAAAAAAATATCAGCTGAAAAGAAAAAGAAAAGAAGAAAAAAAAAAGAAATAAAAAAATATCAGCTGTTGAAATTGCTCTGAGCAGCTTCTGGTTACATTTCTGAAAAGAGCAGAAACCTTGGAAGTACCTTCCCATGTGGCCCTTCTGGATTCCCCTTAGTACTTTAAGGAATTGCCCCAGAGTTGCTTCTATTTGTGGTCTCTCCTGGGACACCCTCTTCTAAACACAGTGACTCACAGTTTGTTGAATTTAAAGCTGTTTCCAGACCATGAAACTGAGGTCTGCCACAAGGGCCAAGACATTATTCACATTTCATGGCAAAAAACAGACCTAGGACAATTAGGCACAAGTCATAACGCAGAGGAGAGACTCACTAGGTGTATCCTCTCTAGGTATAGCTCCCTATCCTCAGTTTATCAGTTTCCATGCTTGAAATCCCCCTTAGGGGATGTGTCAATCATCATTTTGATAAAGGGCAAATTTTCTCCCATAATAGAGGTTCACTGATTTAAGATGCATTTGTCCTGAAATCTACACTTCAAATATTAGTAACTACAGCTCAATAGTACATAGAACAAGGGCAACAAAGGTGTAAAGAAGCCATCACTTCTAAATAAAGAAAATACTAGTCAAATAGGCAACTGTTCTTTACCTCAGGTATTTTACCTTGCCAATTATGTGTTTGAGAAATTAAGTTGTTCATGATTAACACACAGTAAAAATGATAGAGAAAACTAATTTTTGTCTTTTTCTTGTGGTAATATTGACTGCTCAGCTTTTCTACAAGTTTCACTGTGTAAGTAGGCACAAAAAATTTTTAGAAACTCTCAATCAGCATAAATGGAATAAAAGCTGCTTCATGTATTTCCATTTCACTGTTACATATATTCAGAGGTTCAACAGTCCAAACAGGACTCAGAACAAGAAGCTCAGAATATCCAGGACAAAAGAACCTTTACAGATTAAGAGAAGTTGGGCCCTTCACAGAATCTTAGGGGTTGGAAGGGATCTCGAAAGATCATCTAGTCCAACCCCCTTTCAGAGCAGGATCACCTAGAGCACATCACACAGGAACGTGTCCGGGCAGGTTTTGAATATCTCCAGCAAAGGAGACTCCACAACCTCTCTGGGCAGCCTGTTCCAGTGCTCTGTCACTCTCACAGTAAATGATTTTTTTCTGATGTTTACATGGAACCTCCCGTGTTCCAGTTTGCACCCATTGCCCCTTGTCCTATCACTGGACATGACTGTTAAAGTCCTGGCTCCATGCTCCAGACACTCGCCCTTAACATATTTGTAAACATTGATGAGGTCACCCCTCAGTTGCCTTTTCTCCAAGCTAAAGAGACCCAGCTTCCTCAGCCTTTCCTCATCAAGGAGATGATCCACTCCATCATCTTTGTGGCTCTAGAGCCCTTCTCTAACCTCCCTCACTCACCCCAAAAGAAAAGCAGGCTTGGGGATGGTATTGGCATAACCAGGGCAGTTTATCTCATATATCAGTGGACCACATAACCTTACAGCAAAAGCCCTAGCTGACTGTCTCTGTATCTGGCTGGCATTAATACATATCCAAAGCAACCCAGTTCACATTGTTATGCTTCTGCTTTGTTGAGAGCCTATCAGAATTACACACCCAATAAAAAAAATCACAAACATAAGGAAAGCCACAGTAGCCTTATCAGGTAGAGAATTATTATCTGTTTTGCAAACAAATCACTGAGACATAATGGTAAAGAGATACGAATGAAAACTGCCTCTGGCAAATCAAAGAGACTCAATTTCATGATTCAGCCCTAACATATTACAATAGTGTAATCCTTCAGTGCTGTTTGAAATGTACACAGTACAAAAGGTCAGCTATTGTTAATAGTGCATTTGCACACTGGATGGATCTAACCCCAAATTTCTGGTTCAGACTCTAGGAGAGCAGTATGAGTTATAGAAGGTGGCAGAGTCTTTGCACATGAAGATGCTCAGAGGTATAACCTCAAACAGCTGCATAGTAAATTTTCAGTGCACATAATGCAAGCACTTAGGATGTAAACAGCCCTCAAGTCATTTCATACCATTTATAACAGTAAAACAGTAATTTTGAAGATCTTTATTTTTCTTTTTAATAGACAAAGGAGTTTATTGCTTATTTAGAAATTACAGTGTCTTTGTTGTAAAGCAAAGACAGTCAAAGCTGAGACTGTCACAGATATATTTAACTAAGCACACAGTGAAGAATGAAAACTTGAATATAAAATCATTACTCTGGCTCCTGTGAACTTTGCTTCACCAAGAAAACAAAATGAAAAAAAAACCTGCAGCAAACAACAGTCTCTGACCTTCCAGAACAACATTTAAAAAAAAAAAAGACTGATCTGCTTATGTGGGCAGATTTTGGCACAGGGTAAACATCTATGTTTGCTCCTCAAATTGCACAAGTCAGAAAATAATGTCTCTCTCTCTTTTATCCAGGACATGTTTTTAAACCATGGTGCATTTATGTTTCTTTGACAATTTAAGGGACGTTTCCTTCTTTACATGGAAGTGCAGCACTGGGACCAAGTAAATATGCCAAGTGCCTGTAATCTGGTATCTCTAAAGGAGGAACGGACACATCCTGCAGGGAGCACACGTATCCCTACGTAACTGCCAAAACCACAGCTCCAGCCTACTCGGCTTCTCAAATATTCAGCCAGTCAGAGCAGCATCTCTGCCCTCTGCCAAAGCTAAAGGTGAAGCCCTCAGTGTCTCAGATCTCTTCTGGAAAAGGGCCCAACTACTTAAGGGAGCTAGGCAGAGTCTTCAGCCACAGCACACAGAGTGGAAAAAAAGTTGACACAAGGTAAGTTCAGGAAAGCCTGAAAGGGCACCAGCCCCACAGCAGACAGTCCCATGCCACAGTACAACTTGTACTGGCACTCTGCTGTAGTGCTCTGGATCAATAGCATCTGTAATAAAAGCACATATTGACTGATAAGCTAGGCAGATGCACAGAGGGAGCAAAGGGATTTTTCCTCTCCCAACATGCTGGCACTGGAGCCTAGAGCAATGATTTGGCTCTACCTTTACGTATTTATCTTTATTTCATGCTTTTCAAAGAGCTGCTTCAGGGGGTTCTTTGGAGTCACCCTCCTTTTTAAGGAAAAAAAGCATCTTTCATGACTGCCTTAATAAAATGTTCCAAGTATTGTGCAGTCAGTAGTGCCCAACACATGCCTCAGACATCCTAGTTAGCTTGTTTGCAGGAGTTTGATTTCAGTGAAGGAAATCAGTGACAGCAAAATGGTCCCAAGCCTCGGGCAATGTAATGAAAGACCAAGATCACCAGCTGTGTAAGCCCTGTCATGTCATGTGAAAGTACTGAAAATGTGTACATCTGTCACATGCTGTCCCCAGTGAGGGAGCCCCACTAACCAAATAAGGTGGTTGCCCCTCAGAACACAATTAACATAAGCTGGTTAACTGTTCTAAATGCTTTTAAAGATGCCAAAGACTAACTACCACCTTTAATTCTATATTTTTTGCATTAATATATAGTTCAGAAAATCAAGCCACAACATGCACACTTAGTTTTCACAAGTATCTCAAAGTCAGGAGATCTCCAAGCCCAGCTAAGGGAAGAAGACACTGATTCTTGTCTAATTTCAAAAATCCCTTCCACACAGTTTATAAGCAACCATCAAAACCAAAAACGTGAGTTGAAATTGTCTTTTCACTGGGAATGAGTGTTTATGCCACTAACTTCCACAGAGCTAGGATTTTTCCTGAGCCTACATTGCATAATTACAGATAATTCTATATAGCCGTTGCCACTCAAACTGTATAATCTTTTACAGTAAACTGATGTATCAAACACAACACATTGTACTCTGATTGAAGACACCATCTCAACCTTAACATGAAACGAGGAATTAGCTGACAGAGGGTTTAAAAGGTGCAAATCATTTCCAGCATATGGACCAAATGAAATAATACTTAGCAAGGTGCTCGCTACAGTAACCCTGTTTATACATCTGAGCACAAAGATAGATTTATTTAACCCTATTAAAATTTAGGCCAAGACTGAGAGTATTAAGTAAAAGTAAAGACAAAAAATGTGCTAGCTTACTGAGACTAGCTTCAAAGGAATTCAATGTCCAAAGCTAAAAATGTAGTTCAGCAAATTCTTGCTCATTTGTCCAGCTCTGGAATAGTCTAAACTTACTTAGTACCTCCCTGCATGATTGCAACATTCCTTGAAGATCTGCAGCTCTTATTTTTTTTTTGCATGATCTGAACTGCTTCAGTTTGCATAATGAGATCATGGCTTCAGTCTCAGCCCAATGCAGCCAGCTGCAATGGTCTAGGGCTCCTATTGGTTAGATGCTTCCACCTTCTGCAAGCTGAATTTCGCAACACTCTTCTGGGGAGCCAAAGGGCCTGCTTGTTCTCATCCTGCTTCATCACTCTGTTGCACAATGCCTCAACTTTAATAAAAGGGATGGAGAACACACATCTCAGCCCAAGTTTCAGGCTAAATAAGTATATGTCATATCTTCGTGCTTACTATTTTTGTTCTGACTATACTTTTTTAAAACTGCAGGATAAAAGTCTTAATACTTGACTGATTTTTTTTAACATTTTAGGTCTAAGACCTGCAGAAGACTTTTGCTAGATATGCTACAGACATAGGACAGCAACTAAAATGTCTTAATTATTTTTGCATTTTTAAGCTTTATTAATAATAGCAGTCCATTCAGCTCACACTTCCCTATTGAGAAATAATTTTATTCTTCATATAAGAAAAACTCCTGTATATGTAGGCCACAGCTTGCAAAAATACACAAATAATATATTTTCTAAGAGATTAAGTTTGTAAGTGTGGCACACCACTGGACAACAACCATGAATCTCCTAAAAAAAACCCCAACAAACAAACAGGAAAAAAACCACCAAAAACTTGTGCAAGGAACAAGTTGCAATTTTTTTTCTTTGCTCTAAAGTTACATCACCCTTATCTCTTGGGTACAGATGACACTAATAACCATGTGCCCGGACTCCAGATAAATTATCAGTTTCCTTAAAATAGTTTGAAGGAGCAAAACAGCAAGAATGTTGCATAGGGAAGTAGGAGGGTTTGGTCTTGAACCTAATTTTGAAAATTCTTTCACTTTATCCTCTGAATTTTTTTCTGCAGGTTTTCATATACAAAAATCAATCATTTGTTCGTGCAGACTCAGTAGCTGCCTAAGTAGCTACCCAAACTGCACACAGTGTGAGCACAGCACCTGTGCACACTACAGCTGTCTCTAGACATGTTTTAGCTATTCAGCCCAAGCAGTTTAAATTATCTCAACCCTTCAGGAGACCACTCTTTGTCTTTGTTTAAGATACTTATTTTAACCTTGAAGGCACTGATCCTCATGAATAACTTAATGTTTTCCAGTGACATTACACAGAAGCGTGCATATCCAAATGTTTGTAAGTAAGCCAAGTTCTGCAGAGAACACCTTAATCCCTTGACTCCCATAAAATGCTTCACACTAAAAAGAAAAAAAAAAAAGTCTCATATAGTTGCTGTGTAGAAGATTTGAGAATCTTCAGATAGGTGAGGGTTCATCCTCTAAAGCTACAAGAGTATCCCACCCACAACACGGAGTCCTGTGTCAGATAAACATTCAGGACATAGCCATGATCAGAAATTCACAGCCAAATACAGGTAGTACCAAGAGGATTCCAAGATTTCTACAGCAAAATGTACTAACTTCATTTTAATAGGAAAACACGATGAGCTCCACAAACAACTGCTGAGGCATTAGAGGTCATTAGTCCCACAGAGAAAGCACTGACATCCTGCAGTATCAAATTGCTTATCACTAATTTACAGAGACTGGATCCACAAATATATTTCTATCACTTTATAGTTAATTAATTACACATATTAAGCAAATGAAACTGAAGGATGCAACAAGTACTCCTGCAATAGCCAATGGCTATGTCACCAGCAATTTGCTTTTTTTGCATTCAGAGAAGTCCTCCCAGTTTTCCTTTTCTTTTAGTGGCAAAAAGGAACACAAAAGGATGAAGGCTGTGATCTCATTAGCACAGCGGAAATCAAGAGACTTCTGTTGCTTTGAGATTGGTGAGACAGCTCCAAGAAAAGAACATCATAACCCTGTGCATGAGTTAACAATCAACACAAACTTCGGAGAATCTTCAGATAGCAATAAGAACATCCCAGTGCAGCTTTTCCTTATGGTAGGAACAGAAGAAGCCCACAGATAGCAATACAGCACTTAGGTATTTGTAAATTAATTCTGAACCTCCCATGTGGAGTCTTCTAGAAAAGTAGAATTTATAAAAAGTAAAATGTAATTTTTTTAGTATATCAGATTAACACTAATGGCTAAAATATTTCCTGATTTATTATTTTTATATAAAATGTTGTTAGAAGCAATTGTAAGCTTATAGTTCATCACTTTTTGGCTAAAGCTGTTCTGCTAATTCATTCTCCCCTTGTATAAAATAATACAAAAGAAAAATCCATGTTCAGGTTAAAGTGTTATTTTGCTCGAAAACAAAGCAGAAACAACAACAAAAAACTCTGTCCGGTATTTTCAATATCATACAGGCCGCTAGGATGGAAGTTAACTGCCTTCCAGGCAGAACCAGTACCTGCACAAACACTGTTCTGCACACATTTCGGTCCTGAGGCATCAACTACACTATTATCATACCTAAAATTAGACAACTTTATACGTTTTTGTCAGACTGAGTGCTTGTGTACCCCAGGCAATTTACTTTTTTTAAGAAAGAATGCAATATATACTGATGACTTAGATTTAAATGTTTAGGAGGTGGTTTACATTTTGATATTATTCCTTAGCATATGTTCAAGACCTTGTTATACATATTGTGTGTACATATGCATTCTTTTTGGTTACACAGACAACAGATCCTATAAATGAAATATCACCGCAGTTTAGTTAAAATGAACACCCATTTTTGTTAATTTAAAAAATACCGATTTTTCTTGAAAACCCAAAATCATATTATAAAAATAATTTCTGGCATTGATGGAGCTCTGTTTTTTGGGGTTTTTTTAAAATTATTTGCATTAATTTTTCATGTACTATAGGAGTTTAGGACATTTGAGCATCATGTCTTCCTCTCTCATTAAAAAAAGAAAAAAGAAAGAAAAAACTCAAAAACCCAAACCAAAGAAACACACACACAAAATCCCACCCAAATCAGAAGGGAACATACATAAAGGGCAATTCCACAGCTATTTTGTGGTAAACGATAAACCACAGTGTCCCTTGGTGGATGTGCAGAATGTGTGATCCAGAGTTTGGAATGTCCTCGTTTCCTGACACTTTTTTCCTTTTTCATCTATTTAAGAACTGCTGACTGCTACATTTCATAGGGAGAGGCAACCTTATTCTTTACTGGTTTAAGTGCCAGGCTTAGCAATGACTAATCTTTCTGTTCTGGTATTACAGAAGCAGTTCTGAAAAGAAAAATACATAAAATGTAAACATTGAGGGTTAAAGCCTCTTTCCATCTTTTTTACCCCAATTTTGGGACCTAATTTTTAGAATGTTCTTGGAATACTCTGTGAAATATTAAATTTGCTCTGTGATACAAGGTCAATGCACTTCTTCCATATTCATTGATGCTAGCCTTCATACTTTGAGTTAAAGGTCATATAAATCAAACAACTTAAATCCAACAGGACTAAAAAGAAAACAGAACAGAAATTGATGACCAGAACAGCAGAACATTTGAACTTCTTCAATCCAGACCCTCTAGCCCCTTACAGTGGTTTTACTTTAGTGTTCAAATCTATGCCACAATCACACTAAACCTTTCTTAAATTAACAACATTTCCTTTGATAAATGGCAAAACCAGTAGATGAAGTAAAGAATTTCATTGATACAGAAAACAGCAAACACACACAAAAATTACATTTTCAGGAGAAAATTGGTCATTGGATATAAGAACCTCCAACTCTCTAAAAAAACAATATGTAATTTGGTTTCTTACTTTAAAGCAGGATCTGGCTATGCAGATTTTCCTGGAAAAGGCACTAGCTTGAACCCAAAATCTGACAAGCTATCCCTTCCTATTAATAGGTAACTAAAGCATAACAGCATTTCACTAATGTATTTATAATCTACATGGTCAAAATAAATAGCATTTTGAAAGTATCTCTTCACCAGAAATCACAGGCTAGATCTTGCTGACAAAACACAAGTTATATGTTCCCTCAGAGGTTACTCTGCTTCAATCAATATAAAATTTCCTCATCAAATTCTTCCATTATTTAGGGAGAACCTGTCTTGTGTCTTTTCCTTCATTTTAATGCTTCTTATTTCCTCTTCTCCTTCTCCTCAAGGATATTCTTTGTGTTTTTTCCATTCTTGGCAGCTGTTTCAGCAGCTGCAACAGCAACAAGAGAAAGGAGTCACCTGGACTCTCCTGACCATGCAGTAGCATCACACTGGTAGTCCCCTGGTTCCTAAATGCAGTATGGTTAGTTGAACAAGAGCACCCTCTCTCTGAAGCAATTTTTGTGCCAAGAAGCCTCACTGATTTTCACAGTGGGCAAGTATCATGTGACTGAATGAGATTTGGACTTCTCCAGCCAGCTCCATCTTATAAATACGTCACAGTCTGAAACAGCTGTCTAGACATCCATCAAGCTGTTGGGTTTCAGCTCTCCATATTTAGTCTTCGTGTGTCTAGGCTTGCTTGGATTGAACAAGCTGAAGTATTCTCTCTTTCTTTGGTATCTCTGGTACATTTCCAGAGCACTCACTAGCTCTCTATCAGTCACTCTCTTCTATGAGACTTCCCAGTCCAACTGCTGTTCTCAATCAACTAATACTAACTTTTCTCAAAATAGGCCCTTTGCTACATCTGTGCATCAGGACTATTCAGTTTTCAGCTCATTTCTTCAGGAGGCATGTGGCTACCAAAGCAAACTGATCCTTAACTCTGTGTGCAACATAATACCTCCAAGTCTCCATTTTGGGAAACACAAGCAGTTTGTAGATTTAGCTTTTAAATATGTCTTATATACTAAATGCACCCATGCACATACCTACTTGGTCCTCTAAATAGTCTAAGTTGTCCTCTTAGTATACAATTATCCCTATTTCTACATGGAGCTGCTCCTCTGAAACAGAAGGCCCACAAAACGTTAGTGTTGCCTCACTTCTCAGCTATTGTACTTGTTTTCTCCATTCCAAAAGTGTCTAGCAAAAGACCTGTAAATCCAGATTTCTTTTCAAGGTATTACACAGACCAGCTTTAAAGTTCCTTCTTCTGCCAAGTAAGTCATTACTCACTTACCTGGCAGAATGGTTAGGGTTTCTTTCTGACCACTATTTCTTGTGTGTTTGTTAAGTTGTGCTCCTCATTCAAATGTCATTGTTTTATAACAGTTCAGGCATCTAATACATAGTAGCCAATGCAGAGACAGTTGCACCTTTTCTTTCTTCCAGAACCAGGAATCATTTCTGCAGGGAAGACTATACACTGTTCTCAACAAAACTACACAGAAAAAACAAAGGTCACGTAAGACTTGTGGAACAGTTCACATAAATAATGCAGAAGGGGACTTATTCTTTGCATCATAAAGCTGATGTTTCTCTGAATCTGTTTTCTCAATTATTGTACACTTTGTAAAAATTAAAGAGAATCCAGAAAGTAAATGGAATTTACTACTTTACTAGTAGATAGTGATACTGTAGGACTACCTTCATTTATTTTAATTTGCTTTAGTAACAAACATTTAGACAAAAAAATCATAAGGGCATTTTTTTAAAAGTATCCATGCCACATTGTGAGCTGTTGCAGGAGTTACGCTATCCATATTCTAGCATCTCCTTTAAGACACCAAACTACTTTGCTGAAGACCTGTAATTTTCAGCAGGCTTTATTAATGATGGTAAGGTTTAGACTGAGCTTGTAGGCTCTAATTTAAAAAAATGCTTTTTTGCTGAAAACAGCACAAAATGCTAATATATAAGCCCTTTTTTACAGCTCAACCTCACTAAAAATACTTTATTTGAGGTTGATGAGAGCACAGCATAATTAAGGCTACACTTTAATTAGCAAGTCGTGCAGCACCATCAGAACAGGTCTGAAGAGCAAAATGGGTGTTGCTGGGAATCAAAAAGTCATGCTATATGTGTTTCTGGAGGGAAGGGGAAGTGCTTTATACTAGTTCTGCCCCAGACTCCCACACTGAACTACCATTAGCAGTTAAAGCACTTTAAATATGCTCCTGAAGCCTGCCTTTTGTTTTAGTTCAATGTAAAAAGAGCTCAGTTTGTGTTCTCCAAGGCTATCTGACAACAATCCAAGGTAAGGCAGGAGGACGGAAAGATTCATGTCACTAGGACATCCCCTCTCTGAACTAAAAAACACACATACATGTACCCTGTGATGATCAGCAGAAATACTTGAGGAAGAAGCCATTTAATATGGAATTAACTATGAAGAAACAGCATGTTTTCCATGAGAGTTCTGTTCTTAAAAGCTTTCCCTATTTAATAACCCAGTACCTTTTCAGGAACATTACAGAGCCTGCTGACTTTGGAGTAACCATTTAGGAAGGGCAAAAAGGTTACAGCCAAGATGTCTGTTTAGCATTAGAGTACCTTAAAGAAACTTTAATGGGTCCAAGGTAGGAAAAGTAAAATCAGAATAAAAAGCTGTATTGCTCAGACATTTTTTCTTTGAAAGAAAAGCAGTTGTCTATAGCAATATGGACACAGATGTTTTCAGATACAGAAATAAAATACAGGTGCCGGAGACTAAGTTAACTTCATATGTGTATATGGGTCTAGACTGTCTCAAGAAGAATGAGAATCAGATTCATTTCATGTGCACACCATCACTAAAGCACCAAGTTGTTCTCCACATTGCAAATTCATTCATCAGTACTTGAAGAGTGGGACACCTCCTGGTAAGTTTTGACATACTGAGACATTGCTATCCAGATCCATGAACCAGGAGTTCATATTTCTGTGGTCTGAGGCTGAGTTCTGCAAAGCACAGTGGTATGACCTCAGCTCAGCTTTGTGGAAAAATTCTTGTTGAGCTGTGAGAGAGTATGCAAGCCGAAACGATGCAAAGTAAGAAGTAAAAGCAGTAAAAACAAAGACTAAAGTAGAAGCAGTAACTCAAAGACTCAAGAGAAAAATACTGCCACAAAAAGGTATAAAACCCCAAAGAAGGGTTAAAAGTCAGCAAGATCAAGAAAAAGCGTATTCCAAGAAGCAGCAGAGGCCAATTCTTCTCCACCTGACTGACCAGCAGAGACTCATTAGATGTTTGCGTGAGGAGTGGTGCACATGTCAGGCTGGCCTAAAAGAATTTTGTTCCTACCAACAGTCTAGCCAATAAATAATTACCGAGTACACATGGGCTGTATATACTCCCACTTGGGAGTCTCTATGCATGGAAATTATATCAATACTATAAATTTTGATACCTATTTTGATACCAACAGGCATCGCTACTTATTTATTTCATTATCCATTGGCATTGCTACCCATTGATGTCTATTGATTTCAGAACTTTGGTATTGACAGGCATTGATACCTGTACACATCATTACCTTTTGATAGCAACAGGCATCAATATTTATCACCTTTCAGTACTGATAAGCATCAATGCACATAATTTTTAATACTCATTTCAATATATATCAAAAAGTATTGATACCTACTAATAAGTATAGTTATTAGTATCTCTTTATTTTGAAATGAAATTTCAATGATAGTATTCATCAAAACTTATTTCAATACCCATTTTGATAACAAAAGGCACTGAAAGAGTATGATACCCATTAAAAGGAATCAATGCTTATTAAAAACAATGTCTGTCAATAACAATCTCGACACCAGTAGGCACTGACAGCATTCAGTATCAAGAAGCATTTATACCTATCAATTTCAATACTGATTTTTATATAATTAGCCATTGATACTATTAATATCAATAGGTATCATAAGGCAGGCATTGATACCTACCAATTTCCATACTGATTTTCAAATAAATAAGCATCAACAGACATTTATAAGCATCAGTACCTATTGATTTCAATAGTTATTGATTTAATCTATAGTCATCTCTACCTATTGATTTTTATATCAATAGGCATCTATAACTAATACCTAAAATTTTAAAAACCTATTGATAGGTAGGTATTGATAGACTGATTTAGATAAGTATTGATACCTATCAATTTCAATACCTTTGGCAGACAAAGACAGTTACTGTTATGGTAGTCATCAGTTGACATCAATACTAATTGATAAGCAGTGAACATGAATTTTGACACCAATATTTTTTAATAACTATCAACACCAATCAATCTCAATACCTTGGTATATTAAGAGGCATCAATTAATATGGATTTTTACATTCTGGCCAAAAAAAAAGCTTAAGTTTTAGTACGTAGGTTATAGGTCATATTATTCCATATGGAGTTTGTTCACTTCTGCTATACTTCCTGCAGCAAAATATTGAAACCAAAGCATATTATCCTATAGGATATTTTGCATTCATAATCAGGCGTGCAAAATCTTGCATTGCAAAGGTCAGTGAGCATGTGCAAAATCACACGCACAGATGCAGGGGTCATTTGTTAATAACTGGTTCTTGATACGTAGACAGAGGACAAAAATAATATAATATTATTTCATTATTTCCAGGAATTCTGAGTTCTTACATAGTGCTCAAATTAATTTGGTTTCCTTGGAAGTCAGTTCTCTTCAAAACAGGCAAGTTTACTTTCCGCATTTCTCCAGATAGCTCAGCTTCAGCCTCAAGGTGTGCTTCCTTCTTTAAGATTTGAGAGTTATTAGTTCTATTTAGATTTCTTTCTACAGTACTGGGTCCTCTGAGATGCCCACAGTTTTATTTCTGAAGGCTGGTAACACAGACATCCACATCAGCTTTTTTTGCTTTCAGCTGCCTAAGAAGCTGCAGTACCACATGGAAAGACAGTTGCATTTACTGGCATTGTTTCTCATTTTCATCATTTTGTCAACTCTAGATTTGGGGTTTAAATTTGCTTATGTGACTAAAGGAAAACTGATAGCTACAAAAGATACTGCTTCGTCATGTTATCCTAATACAGATCAGTGTTGCAACCAGAGTATCAGCCTGTGTGGTGTCACTGGCACCTTCTGGAGAGGCAAGTTTTCAGAGTTCACCTCTTGCCTGCTGGAGAAGTTTAGGATCCCCAAAGTAATGCTTCTTGCTGATGGTAAATGTCACCATGGTATCACATTATCACAACTAGTTTTGCAAAGTCTGACAGAAGATACCAACTGATGAAGCACTGCATGGTAAGGAAAAGCCACTATCTAGCAATTCAGACAACCTGCCCTCAGCATTTATTTTTTCCAAGGGTGTTTCCCATGCCAATAGTGACTCAGCCCAAATGCCGTTACCTTAAAAACATGAACAAGATCACAACCTTAAGGAGCACAGCTGATGGCCAAAACTGAATCAGGTTAAGTCAGGATGGATATAACACACTAAAGCAACATCTGCCACACCAAACCTGAGAATGAAAAATAAGACTGGTCTCCACCCTTAAGTAATCTATACCAATATGAATGGTATCCCAACATCTGTGCAGTTGCTTCATTAAGGAAACAGTCATGAAGTGTGATGGAGATTTTTAATAAAAACTGGCATACTTTTCACAAGTTGTAACAGATCCCTTTATGAGTATTTAGGTACAGAAAGAGGGTGATGCACTTTGCAAACAAAATGAGTTAGAGTAAAAGATTAAATGGCTGAAAGGACTGAGAGCAAGCACCTTAGCTTTCAGGTTATTTCACATCAGGGAGTAACTTAGCCCAAAGTGAGCTGTTCAGCACATCTATGAGGTTGGTGCTGAAATGCCTCCTATCTCCATCATATTTGGTGTAGGAGGGTTACTTTGGATCAGAGCCTGGCCTAGGGCCAAAACTTCTTCACAAAACTGTTCAACATTTTCTGAAGGGAAGTTATCCTCAGGGGCTTCATGGACTAAATTACAGGTCTCTCCAAGAAGCACTGCTCTGCCTTCTCATTTATTACAAATATTTCAGCACCACAGTAACCACTTCCAAATGCAGCAAGACACAAAGAGAGAGGATCATCTGTAGCGTTTGGGTGCCCATTTACACCATAGGACATCCTCCAGACATGCTGTGACACTAGGCTCCTGCACTGGGACTGTCTGGGATGGAGTTAACTTTCTCCATAGCAGCACATATGGTGCTGTGTTTCAGATTTGCAACTAAAACAGTGTTGATAACGCAGCAGCATTTTGGTGATAGCTGAACAGTGCTTGCACAATGTCAAGGGCACTTTCTTTTCCTCACTCTGCACTGGGAAGCAGGCTGGGGTGGACAAAAAATTGAGAGGTGACACAGCCAGGACAGGTGACTCGCATAGTCCAAAGGGATATCCCATACCATGCAATGTCATTTTCAACAGTAACTGGCAGGTTTTATCTTCCAAGGTAGCCATTGCTTAGAGGCATCAGTGTGATGATGGGATGAGGTGAGTCACTGCCCTGGCATCACTTGGTTTACCCCCCCCTTTCCATCACTTATGACATACATGTCTTCGTCTTGATCCACGTTTTGTTTTGTTGGGGCTTTTTGCTTTTGGTCTTCCTGTTCTCCCCTTCTTCACAAATGGGGGAGGGGGGGTGCAAATGAGTTGCTGTGTGGGTGCTTAGCTGCTGGCTGGGGTCAAACCACCATAGTCCTAAAGCCATACCCCTCTAACAACAAGCTTTTATGAGAAAGGACAGGTGAAGGAAAGTTTGATAAGAGCTGTTAAAGCAGCAGACATAGCACAGCAGAGGCAAAAATTGTAACAATTAAGGAATCAGACGGCAGAGCCAGTTTGAGTGGGAGGGATGATACCCTATGAGCAATAAAACCTTTTCTTTCTTTCCCT
>NW_009952533.1:2649516-2649745 GCF_000747805.2 Chaetura pelagica | reverse complement strand
CCTATTTTATTAAGACATGAATTTCTGTCCCATCCTGCATCCTCCTTTTTGTAGTCTGTGCCATAGAGGAAGGAAGTAGAAAATTTCTTGTTGCCCCAGAGTAATGGATAAGTGATCTCAGGGCAGCAGGAGCCTCTTACCAGCATTTACCAGGAATCTACTCGATTTCCCACAGACTCACATGCTAGGGGGCTGTGAAGGACCCTGAGAGCTGCCCTTTCTGGCATTC
>NW_009952533.1:2647128-2649501 GCF_000747805.2 Chaetura pelagica | reverse complement strand
CCACATCTCCATCCCATACTGGTAGCAGTGTGGTACTAAATGCACCCAAAGTCCTGTTTGGAGTACTGTCATGACAGCATACAATAGCCGACAGGAGGCCTTTATCTGTTTCCCACCCCAAGAGACATAACTGATCCTCTCTGCAAGCTATTTGCTGAAACTAGGAGCCAACAGCTCCTAAAATGAGAGGCATGACTCTGTGCTGCACAGCATTTCTGCAGAGGGACTCAGACAACTACAGAAAGCCACAGCTGCAGGATTGCAGCTCCCCTTCAGGGGCTGACTGAGGATGGGTGACACAGCAACTTCTTGTTGAGACACTCACAGGAGAGGGGTTACTGGAATCAACCAGCACCTCAGCCAATAACTGCTTTGTATTTCAGGTATACAGAAACCTCCAAAAGGTACTCCCTTAATCTTCTGCTTGTGGGCCTGGGATAGGCTCCACAAAGTTACTGCCCTGTGAGCAGGCCAATCCATGGCAGTTAGCATGAAAAATAGGCTGCATTGTAAGTTGCCAGCACAAAAGCCTGGAAGAGCTGTGTTTTTGCAGCATGCATTAAACACAGCTCCCTGGTATTGGGGCTGAGCTAGGCACTCACAGACTTGGGACTGAAGAGGTAATTTCTGAGATGGCTGTTCCATGGAGGAATTTTTCCACAGCTGATGGATCTGGAGGAAGAGTGTTAAGGGCATCACGGCCTCAGTTTGACCATCAGCATGCACAGTTTCGCTGTGTGTCTGAGCTTTATGCTGTAAACCTACCAGAAAGATCAGACACCAACTCCCCCCACCCCAGACTGACATACAGAAAAAGTAGTGCTCTTTGTGGGGGTGGAACCCAGAGCACTGGCACAAGGAGCTGCTCATGCCAGGGCTGGCTGGAAACACAGGAGGAGGTATTTCTTGACCTACCCCTGCAGAAGCCTTCTAAAGGGAGGAAGGAACCCGGAGCAAACAGCAGAATGGGTGCTCTCCTCTGGATTCTTCTACATGGATACCCTTGACCCTTGTGTATTTGGTCTTCCCAGATGACCTCATGATGGCAAAACCCAAAAGGGGGATAGAGCCTAACAAACTCCACCAAACACTGTGGAGTATTTCAACCTAAACTTCCAGTTCTATTTTCTCCTAGAGGGATCCAGTCAATGCTAGACCACTTTGAGAAATGAATCGATACAGAGTAAATTGGGACAATCAAGAGCTTCAATTTAAAACTATGCTCTTATTTAAAATCCAGCTGCTAATATAGACACAGCTTTAGTCTTCCTATTACTGCTCTAAACTGTAGCCAGGTATTGATGCTTCTCTTTTCATTTACAAACTGGTATTTATTTTCTTGTATTTATATCTGGAGATGCTGGCATTTGATATTTACTAACATTCTTGTCCACACTAAAAGAACTGCCTAGCTAACAGACACCACTCCTTCCCCATCACCACTGGTCTCCAAATATACCAGTTTAACCTCATTGTCTAAGGATTAAATAGATAAAGGATCTGATACAAAATAAAATGTTTCTATTGAGATGCATCTAATGACTAAAATTAGGGATTAGATTCTCTCTGTACTGGTCACTGGATAAATATGGTATCCACTCCACTGAGTTCCCATACTTTCAGAATATAAAAAAAAATGCCTGTAAAATTGCAGAATTTTGGATCATGGCACTTGAATTTTTGGTAGAATTGGGTGCAGTGTGTTAGTTTTTATCTTGCTCTTAGAGTCAGAGTTGAAAGACGCATACTAAGCAGTGTAAATAAATGTGTAAAATCATTGCTTGTGCCATACATATTTTAGATACCACTTGAGGCTACTCCACATTTGGGGGAAAAAAAAAGTGTCTTTATTACAAAAAATAAAAATCAATCACTATAAATTCTAAGGACTGTAAAGTCTAACCTACATCCTCAGTTTTATGGTGTTAAACTAGGAAGGGTCACATGCAGTGTCTGACCTACATAGTCATTCCATATATGCATTTATGTAAGTGCTCCGAAGTTTCCAAGGGCACAGGTTTCTAGAAAAGGAGCAAAGAGATGGCATCCTCAAAGAATTTCCATGCCAAGTACAAACCTTCCCAAAACCACATTACTGACCACAGCTCCCCTGTATGGTTCAGCTGACAAAGCCTTTAGTTGCAAAACACTACTGGTCTTGTGGATTTAGGAGCCTCTGGAAAATGAAAACAGCAAGCTGCAATTCAGCAGCTAATAAGAACACAAAAAAATTCTCTCTGAATAGAGCTGAAAAGCTCACATAAATTTCTATGTCCTTGAATAAGTGTAACTGCATCTGAGGCCATTTCCAACTGATGTTGGTCCCACAGGGAATTTCTTTAACCACATTTCATTGGACTGTAGTCATTCCTG
>NW_009952533.1:2628190-2646507 GCF_000747805.2 Chaetura pelagica | reverse complement strand
ATTCCTGCTTTTTTGTCTCAATAAATCATGGTATTTATGTGGTCAACCAGAAGTAGCTATGGCCTGGTAGCCTGGTCTCATCACCATATTGGGATCTAATATCATTTAGATAACCAGCAGATAACAGGCCAAAACACACACTAAGTGAGTCTTTCCTAATTATTTTGTCCAGGATTTAGGCACACATTCACTCAAATCTGGTTAATTCATTTTTTATAGAAGCTACTCCAGCTACAATTACATTTGAACCAGTATTTTGAAAGTTTTGTTGAAAGCCACAAAGAGATGGACCGTAGTTCTACTACCTTTTTCCAATAGTTTAGTTTAAGTAATACATCTCATCTTCATTGATCTAAGCAAGTCCCAGGAATCCTGAAGATTAAATAATTTATGAAATTAATCTCTAGGCCCTCCCAGACTCTCCATCTGCTTACCACTTCTGCTTCTAACTTAGATGTACACACATCTTTGCAAATACATAGCTTACAGCACTGCTTGGGACTTTACATTACTATTGTACTTGCTCATTCATCTGCATCATGTTCGTAATCCGTCTTTCTTGTTGAGTAACTCCTTTAAAAGTAAAGTCTAGATTTGTGATTGATACTTATGAAGACTATCTGGCAGAATGCAGTTTCTATCTTAAGATACTGCACTCCCATCAAGCTCGCTCTGTAAAAATGTTTAGGTAATCACACAGGAAAAAGGTATGACTCTGTATGAGATACTACACACATACACACTAAGACAAGCCCGTATCATTTACAAACATCAGAGTTGTGTGTTTTCTTCCTGCGATGAGTTCACTACAAGAGCATTACTTAAAGAGATCTGGTGTATTTTGCAGGCACCCAAACTTTTGGTGTGACGTTCCACATTTTTTGCAATCCTTTCTTCAACAATAGGATTTGTCAAATAATCTTGAAATTTAAAAGAAAAAGAGGGGAAAAAGAAACAAGGCAATTCTACTTTTGAAACACTGTATCTATTTAATATTAGAGTTACTTCAAATACTGTGAGCCATCTGGAACATTATGGCTCTGTCTTGACTGCCAAAACGAGTTTCTTTTGTTTATTCTCTACTAGAGACAGTTTCTAGTCTACAGAGAGTCTTTAGTCTTATCACAAAACAAACCAGATAGTCAGCCATGAGCAAATGAGTACAGTCAACCCTGTCCTTAAATACCCCCTAGAAACAGCCTGCCTGCCTTGGGATTTCACAGTAGGTAGTTCATCTGCCACAGGTAGGAAAAGCCTGGAACCATATTTTTGCTGGTGTTAGAATTGGTTTTTCCTTTGTTTTCTTTTTCAGCAAAGGCCAAGCCAGTATTCGATAACTTGTCACTTCTAATGAATTTTCTGGAGAAAATATAGACCCCACATAGAAGGGAAAAAGTATCTTAATGCATATGTACTTCAGCATAAAAATGTGTCATGCAACCAAGGCCTTTTGTCTTAGCTCTCAAGAAAGCATCTAAAACTATATGCTAATATAAATCATGATGCAAATACCTTTGTGTATGTGATATGGGTGCAATATCTTTCTTATTCAAATTTAGGGCAAATGGAAGAGCCCCAAACCCCACAGCTTGTAAATGTTTCACTTCTTTCATTATTAGAAAGCAAACATAGAAGAAAATTCTCTTTAAAAATGAAGATAATCCAAACACACCACCTCAAAACTATTCACTAAAGAAACAAAAAGTACAACTGAGACAAACTTTTTGGTATCCTCAGCCAGACACAAAGTGCAGCTGCCTTGTTTTACAAAGAGAGTTGACATTTGTGTGACTAAGACAAGCCTGCATGTCCTGCCCCAACACATTCTCATGCTCACAGCATAACCTGCAGCTAAGCAGGTCCTCGAGGTCAGATCTGATAATTACCAGGGCCTAGAGGATGTCTCTCTGTTCTAGAAAACAAATCATGCCATTTTAAAGCAGTTCTATGGCTTTATTGTTATTTGCTGTAAACCAATGAAGTAACTTGCTCTTGCCTAATCCATCTCAACTGTTGAGTGTAAATACATTTGCTTTAGACATTGTCTTTACTGTTAAGCTATTTTAGTGCCTCTCTATCTCTCTCCTGCCTCTGAATTTTTGAAGTATATAAGAACATTGCTTCATTTTCACACTTTGAAGAAACCTCTGCTGGGAAAGGTGGGAAAAAGACTAAACCAAGTCAAAAATCAAAACTTCTTTTTCCCTTTTCCTTCACTCCTGCCTAGTATCAGCCACAGAGTAAATCTTTGTAAATGTATTTCCTTTTCTCTTTAATTCTCACACGTTTGTACATAGAAATTTAACAAAACACTATATATATTAAAATGTTATGCTCTATTAAGTTTTAAATTTGCATCTGCACAATAGAGAAGAGGCAGCCAATAAATTTCTGCCCAAACCAGAAAGAGGTTATAAGCTACATTCTAATCAGCTTTTTTCTCTGCCATTAGATTACAAGAGGTTACATCTTGCAGCTCTCAGCTACAGCTTCTCCCTTCCAGATGAACTTTTTTGTGTCCAGCCCAAAAGCCACCTGCAAAGACAGATAGCATTGGCATCTCATATGTTATCAAATACATCTTTAATTTTTTATTTTTTTTTTAACATCTTCTGGCCATGGCATTTAAGGAGCTTATTTTTGCCAATTAAAATATTAAATTATTTGGGAAATTTGCATTGAAGTATTTGGGGTAAGCATTCATCTATAAAAACCAAATCAAACCAACAAAAAACTTCTTTTTACCTGACTGCTAGGGAAGGAATGCCACTAAAAGAAGGCAGATGTGTTCTCTCTGCTCCGGCCCCCCAGTTTGGGTCCTTGCACCCACATGCCCTACAAACTAGTCCTCGTTTATGGACTTTCAGGGCACACTAGAAGACCCATTTATTTTCCCTAGCTGTGAGAAGACTGGGAGGACCGTGGTGAGAGATCATAAAATTGGCTCCATTCTCACTTAAAACAGTAGTGATTTGTATGCTAATTATAGGAAAACCAAGGGAGAGGAGTCTCCAGAGAAGTCTGTGTGTAAAACTATTCCCAAAGTGTGTCAGAAACAAAGCCCGACACCTAATTTCTAAACAGTTAGAAAGAAAGAAAGAAATTCATGTTGATGCCTAAAAAAAAAAAAAAAGTTATCTTGTTTTCAGAGTTTCATAGCACATACAAATTCATCCAAGCCCAACAGTTATTTTACAGAACATAACATTTTGCTCAGCTTTTTGGATTTGAGCAGGCAGGAAGATAAAACAATACCAACCAGTAAACTAATTTAGTACATGTGCTCCCTATAAGCGGATGATAGGTCCACATTTGCCTACAAAAATTTTTCCACTTCTTCAACCACATCAGGTTTTAAAACGAGGCAACATAACTTAGCTTCATTATTTCAGTCAAATTTGAGATATTTTCTCCACTACGAGCTAAATGTGGATGAAATTAACTATAAGTGGGGAAGGAAGATGAGGTAGGACATTCTATTTAAAAGCATTTCTCTATATATCTACCTGAAGATGAGAAATTATGAATGATGCCTCCAATCAGTGAAAACTCTTGCTAACCCTCTAGCTGTAAGTGGGCAGAACTGTAATAATTTGGTGACAAAAGCGGAATGGAAAGAATTCATTAGCATACCCTTACCAAAGGAGTACATAAAAAACAGGTAGTGACATGCAAAAAGGAGGGACTTCAACAATTGCCCCTGGAAGGGAGGAGTTACCAGGGGCACTGTGTTAGGCCATCTAACACACCACTTGGCAGCACAGGCAAAATAACACACAAGATCACTCATTTTCGTGAGTTAAAAAAGGCAGAAAATAAGATTTTACAACCAAAAATATCAAGGAACTTGCAGGAAGTTAAAATGCAATAAAAGAAAGGAATATTATTATAAATTTTGGGTTTGAAAACAAATAATTTCAGAAGCTAAATTGTATACATTAATATTTTTTCCACAGTTCTTGGGACTTTAAATATGCTTATTGGCTGGTATGTATTTGAAAAAAACATCCATGTATTATGCTCTAGAGAAAGAAGAGAATGAGAGGTAACAGCTGCCAATTTTCATCACAGATGAAGGTGCAGATAAAGACCTTCCCTCAAGGAGACACATCAATGAGAGCCTAGGATAAAAGGTGTCGTAGTAAGACAGCAAAAATGGACACTTGCTCTGCATGAAAAAATAGCTAGAACAATTTGCAAAGCTAGTGGTACAGCCTTATTTTCCATTTATACTAAAAATTGCAGTAGAAAGTAAGTTTCAGTTAAATTTCTTTAGATATGAATGCAGATTATCTCTCCCAGGTCATTATCAAACAGAAAGCAACTGTATCATTGGAGAGAAACATGATATACTGAATAATTACAAATGCTCAGTGCTAAAATACAAGTATAGGGTTTGTTGTTTTTTAATTATTAAAGTAGACCAGCAAAATATAATTCTATTATGAAGTAAACCTTTCCAAAGAGTCAAAACCATGACTGCAGGACAATAAGAGGCCAATGTAGAATTAGACCAGGCTGCATTATCTAGATTTATCTTCAAGAGATGATGGCTGAAGTTGTCAAGTAATGACCAACAGAGTTCCTTACTGAGGATAGGTAAGTTCCACCTCTCCAAACCACATATTTCATCATCTGCTTATACATAAGTTTATCTGTACAACTGTCCCTTCATTTTCAATCCACCTGCTGTTTCAGCTGCTTCTGAAGTGATAGCCAATGTGCAATAATATGCTGAATAGAGTCTTGAGTATAAAGAAGGGTGAAAAATACGTGAGCCCCACTATTCTGAAATGAAAGCTAAAGCACGCTTTTCTTTTAACTAAACTTACTTCGTACCCTTCACAGAAGCCCTCTGGCAGGAAAAGAGAAAGGCAAATTATTTGTAGTAGACACGACAAAATGCACTGCATGAAGTAACTTAAACTGTATTATATGCACGATGTTGCTACACCCACCTCAATCTGGCAAACATCTCCATGTTAACAGGCCCCACCAGTATCCAACTGGGCACAAAGGTCAGGACAGGAACATCCCATTGTAAGATCCATTGTTTTCTCATGAACTGCGCCTTGTTTGTCAAATTAGGCAGTCAAAGAAATGAAACAGTTACTTGGTTAAATGAGTGTTTCCCCTGGCTATTAGACAAAATGTATTACATCTCCAGGCATGTGATCAAACGATTGAGAGTTTGACCTAAATTTACTTACTGTGCTAAACAACCAAAGGAACAAAAGGAATCACGCCTCACTGCCTACTGTCAGCTACAAAGAATATCTATCAGTCTGTAACTGCAGATGAAATGCAGTTTTGTAGTTTCCTGTGCCAGATTCGTGCAGAAACTGCAGCTCAGGTGACAAAAGACATTTCAGGGAGTTCAAACGATTGAGAGTTTGACCTAAATTTACTTACTGTGCTAAACAACCAAAGGAACAAAAGGAATCACGCCTCACTGCCTACTGTCAGCTACAAAGAATATCTATCAGTCTGTAACTGCAGATGAAATGCAGTTTTGTAGTTTCCTGTGCCAGATTCGTGCAGAAACTGCAGCTCAGGTGACAAAAGACATTTCAGGGAGTTTAATTTTTTTTTTTTTTTTTTTTTGCTGTTGTTTGGTTGTGGGTTTGTTGTAGCTTTTGTTTGTGGCGTTTTTTCCTTAAAGCTTTATGCCGACTGCTTTTGCACTTTTGGGACCCTAAAATGACATGCTTTAGAGGTGCCTTGACATCAACAGAGCTAAGCTTATGTGGAATTTCCACTTAAGACAGATGCACTTTTAATCCTTACAAAAATACCAATCCCAAAACAGCAGAAGTACAAACAGATCATAGTCTCACACATTCAATAAACCAGACTAAAAATACATGCACTTTTTAGAAATAAGCTTTCCTTGGGGGGTGGGGGGGGGCATTCTGAAATTTCCTAGATTCCCCTGATTTGGAGCACCTGCTAGAAGCTATTAACATGCAGTCATTTGAAAACAGGTTGAGTTCTTTTAGCATTATGTCATTTAAAAGAAAACTGGCAAAATAATACATTCAGCTAATAGGGCTGGATATTTCTAATTGAAATTCGAATCTTTTGGGCACCCGACTCCCTTTAATTCTTTTATATTTTCATATTCTGGTAACAGTAGTTTTTCGGTTCATAATCCCTCTGAATGTGTGGCTCATGGCCATTTGAGAAGCAGCAGGGAATGAGGGCTAAGGGACTGATCTACACCAACAAAGTAGTACTTACACGTAAAGCAGAAAACATATGTGTGAGTCTATTCTGTCTCCTTCAACACAATGTAACTTGCCGTTTTACATGGGAAAACAAGAACTATGGAATAAACACTACTGTGTAACAAACCTAGATACCACAGTCCAAAGAAGCCCCAATACTAATATGAATAGGAACTGACTCCACCAAAAACAGCAGGACCTGGTTTCAGCCTATGAAATCAAAGGATCTAGACCATTTTAATATAAATGGTCTCTCCTCATTGGGGGGCGGAAGTCGCAAAAACATCCTGACAGCCGGTAGCCCTCCGGCTTGCGACACATTGGTACTGTCCTATGGGCAAAGACTCTTGGAAACAGAGATCACTGCAGGACTAGAGGCTGTATCAGGTGACACTAACAGCAGAAAGGGGAGAAAAAAAAAAAAAAAAAAAAAAAAAAAGAGCAAGAAAAGGCACTTACTGCTTGCTTATGAACATGCAGTCCATACTGACAGACATGGATAACTGTGCATGTGAGTGTGCTTGCAAAGATCAGTTTGTATACTGTTTTCCCCAGTGTAGCTTTGCTGGTTGGTCTGTTGCAACATTCAAATTTAAGAACGGCCTTCAGTGTTCAAGGTGTTTTAATATGACAAGAATATAACATCAATAAGTTTCATACATATTCCTCACTTCACCTGCCCAACATCAAGCATCTCTCAGCTCCAGCCTCCTCTTGACACCTCTCACAATGCTCAACAAAAAAAAGTTTATTCATAGTTATTTCTTTAACCATTTTTCTTTCACAGAACTGCTATTAGAGCATCAGCTCTTGAAAGTTTTAGGACTTTAAGGTCTTCATCTTTGTTTTTCTGTAACTACATTGTTTTACAAATATAAATGTCTTTTTTCCTCAAGATGTAAAGGGAAGGACTGAGGAAGGGCCAAGTTTAGTCTTAATCCTAGGCAGAGCCCAGCTTTATTTCACAAGATCAAGCAACAGGACATTCAACGAAAGGTAGGGTGAGGGGAAGAGGCACACATCCTGACACACTGACAGCATGTTGACAAACTTCTTTCAGCACCAAAAGGCTTCCTTCTTTTTGCAATTAATTTAAAACGGTTTTTGAACAAATGTGCCACTGGCAGTCCCTCAAGGATTCATTTTCAAAAATTATAGCTCCCTATGAAAAAAAGCATTGCTTACAGATAAACTTCTGCAAGGCAAACCAGTGACCCCACACACCCTGCACCACATTTCAAGACGAGTACTGAAGCCAACATGTTAAAGGCACTTTGAATAGACCTCTGGTGGCTTATAAATACCTTGGTCAAATCTTTTTTCTTTCTAGAGAACACCATAATGCGGTGAACATTTATCTGATGTCTCAGAATATTAAGCCTGGATAATGTTGCCAGCACAGTGAAGTTCTCTCCACCTGCCCCAAGCCCCACATCCCTACCCCCACCCCCCTGTAATGCAAATCTCTGCTCTTTATGTATCAAATAAAGAACTTCAATCAGAGGCAAGGGAGTTGCCTGCAGCTGAGCTGACAGTGACAAACTTCAGGTTACACAAAAGATCTCCTTTCAAGCTATGCCAAGCAGTATTATAAGCAAAGCCAGCAATCTGAACCAGCAACCCTCTAGCTCTCACTGCCTGCACTATATTCCTACCTTCAGCAAAAAAATCCTTCAGGGCAGCAAGAACAGCAGTAAACCTGTCATTAAAAGCCACAGTACTGTCACATCAGCGACTCTCCCATGTCAGCTACAATCTTTAGCTCAGCTGTTTGCCTCTTTGGGGGGAAGTTTCCTTGGCTGTCAGGAAGCAGAACATGTACGTTGGTCCTTTATAAGCATATACAAGCACTTCAGGGCACAAACAAAACAGTTCTATTCTTTGGGAAATCATGTTGATTTTTAAGAAGAAGCCAAGAGATGCCTCTGTGAATAGTCCTATATATTAATTAGAATGGTATAACTTACATGTAAATATGTAATGTAGAATAAGCCACTGCTACTCACTTCTTCTCCCTGCACCAACACTGGAAAACAGATTGTTTTTACCACATGCTTGCTACAGAACACAAAGCTCAAGTCCTTGAATCACAGCCAAACAATTGGCCAAAACCCTAGAAACCTACAGATCATTACCTTGGGCACTGGCATCTAGAAGCACAAAAAAAGATCTTTCTTCATGTTTCATCAGCCTTTGTGCCCCTTTCAACATCAATTGAAAACAGCTACCCCAAACCAGGGAATGTGTCTGTTCAACAAACAATCCAAGATGTTATCCATTAGATAACAGCACCTGGAGAGATATTTTATTAAGTAACTTTTGATGGAGCCAAAGCAATTACACCACAGCCAAGCTGTTGCAGTAGCAAACTAACAGCATTCTGATAGAGTAACATAAGCTTCAGAAAAACCTGGAGCATTAAGACAAGAGTTCTGAGCCACCAAAAATACTGGAGCTTATTGGTCACTTAAAATACAGCTGCTAAGACAATTCTCACGGGAGTGAGCAGAGAAGAAACAACAGTACCAGAATTTACTTGGTAGCGTGGTTAAGAGGCAGAAGAAACAAAAAAGTATAAAATGTCTTCAAGTCACCATCCTCCTCAGTACTGAAGTCTGTAGGAAATTACTTCCGAGCATATGTAGGAAGGCTTGATTACCTAAGTACACTCAGAAATCCAAATTAATCTAATGGAATCTAATGGAGTACTTCTACCATTAATCCCTTTGTGGGTACTCTCATTCAGAATTATGGTGGATTTAATATTGTTCATCTTGAATTTGTTTTCAAGATTAACTATTTTGAAGAGCAGACTTCTCATCAACTACAAGCTCCATTCTCACTATTATTTCCATAGTAAACCCAAGAAGAACCAAGGTGTGACTGAGACTAGAGAAGCACTGTGTCCATTAATATAAAGCCCTTAAGAAACAACAGATAGAAACGCTGCTGTTCATCTCACAAACAGCAGAGGTGCATGTGTGTCCCCCACTAGGCATGCTGGCTTTCCATAGCATAGCATCAGTCCTCAAAAGCAATCAATGATCTAGGCCCAGCACATAGAAATACTTGATGCACTAGAGACTATGAAGCAAAAGACCTTGCTTCCCAAAAGCAACTCATCGGTGCAGCAGACAGAAAGACACAAGGGTTAGCCAACTCTTTGGAAACAGCTTCTTAGAGGTACCACAGTCTGTGACAAGCCCAGGGACCCAGCAGCAACAAGGACAGACAAGGTTTAAATGCAAGTTTCTGCCAAGCAAGGCACTCTGCTTCTGCGTGTGAGAAAGCCAATGAAAGATGATGACAGCTGTAAGTTAACACAATATATGAAGATACTCGAGTGATTAACACAGACCCTGCAGTGAATATATTCACTTAAAAGGGCTTTGTCAGCCCAGTCATGGTAGCTGGCTGATTTCTTTTACATATCTCAGCAGAAGAGGCTTATGTAGTAAAAGATAGCAGCAGTAAACCAGAAGAGGACAGAATTGTTCAAGGCCTTACAGGAGAAATACTAGCTTGATACAATGGGAGTCAGGATACAAAGCTAAAGAAGAGACAATTCAGGCAGATATACTAAGCTATGTAAAAGGTGAGTTTCCACAATTAAAAAAAAAATAAAATTAAACTAAAACAAATACATTTACTTTTTCAGTGCTGACAAAATACAGATTTTGGCTATGTAGTAAGCATCGTGACCTTTACAACAGAGCAGTGCTATCAGCCACACATTAGACCTGTGTGTGTGATGATGTACATCTTCACTAGTATGACAAATTGACAAGAAATATCTGTACACTATATTCACAAATAAATCAAAAATTATAGAATCATAGAATGGCAGAGGTTGGAAGGGACCTCTGGAGATCATTGAGCCTAGCCCCAATTAATCAAACATCTCTTTCTCTTAGAAATGTTGCTGGAAGGATGCAGTCCTCAATTAATTAACTGTGCCTTCTTCACAAAGGAGGACCCATTACTATGTATTGTATATTAGCCATTCCTGTGACCCTGTTTACTCAGCTCAGATCATCTCTTCCTTCTACTCCATCTCAGAAAGTTCCTATATCATCCACTATTGGAACACATGCAAAGTACTCAGCCTCAAAACACTCATATAAACATCTTGTAATCAGCACAGCCCATGCTGGGATACCCCATATTTCACAGCTTTTTCCATATATCTGGCCACAACACATGACATCAAAGAAGTTTCCCCACAGGAGTACAGACCATCCCATTAAACCAAAAGACTCCATCTTGGAGCATTTAGTCCATCAACCAAATAGTTCTTAGACTTTGACAAAGGAAAGTTCATAAAAATAAACATAACAGGACCTTTACATCCATGTGCCATTCTTGCTGAAGCTTCCCAAAACCACCTGGCTTGATGCAGATCTGCAAACTGCCAAGTTTTAGTCCACAGTACTTGAAGTCTGACAAAGTTTGGAAGAAAGGGCCAACAAATCACTTCATCTGTTGCTGCAGCTCCACCTGTAACTATGCAGATAACTGGTCTTCAGAAGTTTCTTGAAACCACTGAAGTATGAACAAGTGAAAGCAGTGCTTCCCAGGCAAGCCTGCTGCTGGCTGAGGAGTCAGCCCCAGAGTCCTGCACTGCTGGAGCTCTGCCTTTTCCCCTGTCAACTGAGCACAGGTTGGATTGTGATATTTCATAGAACTACAGAACCTTATAACCAGAGAACCTCATCTTGAATGTCTTCAGGGATGGGGCCTCTACCACCAACTTCATATTAAAGAACTTCTTCCTAATGTCTAACCTAAATCTAGCCTGCTCTAGTTTAAGACCATTGCACCTTGTTCTATGATTCACACCCTTGTAAACAGCCCCTCCCCAGCTTTCCTGTAGCCCCTTCAGCTTCTGGACGGCCACTATAAGGTCTCCCTAGATGTTTTCTTCTCCAGGTTAAACAACCCCAACTCTCAGAGCCTGCTCCAGCCCTCTGATAATTTTTGTGGGCCCTGAATTGGCTCTTTTGACCCAAAACTTGCCCTTTTTCAATGCCCAAATTATCCAATTGGAACACTCAAATTGCCAATTTTGCCCCAAAATGGCCCATTTGAATCAAAACTGGCCTTTTTGCATCCCCATTTTGACAAGGAAATAGCCTCTTTGGAACCTAAATTTGACCATTTTGACTCCCCCCAGATGGCCCATCAAGCATTGTGTGTCAAGCATTGAATGTTTTCAAGATGGTCTAAGCTTAGTCTGTTCCTTAAATTAGGACTGCTTCTAAACGATTTCTTTAGCAAACTTTAGTAGCTATGCAGTAATTGCACAGAAGACAGAAAATGACAGAAACCTCTAGAATTACCTAAGATAGCTTTCCTGCTAATGTCACTATGAGAAATCCTACAAAAATTCAAAAGGTCTTCCGATAAGTTCTCTTCACTAGATTTGCTCAGCTTTTCTTCATTTTGGTGAAAAGGCTGAAAAGAAACCTTCTCCCTTTACATCCCTATTCTCTCCCAACACTGTTTGCAGCAACCTTCTCTCTGGTGATAACACAAAACCAGAACTGCAAGTCTATACGTAAATATCCCATAGGATTCCCATATCTGTCAGAAAGTATGAGATTCAACTAAAACATATTTTAAAGAAAGTTTTAAAATCCTGCATAATTTTTAACAAGGATTTCAACTCCTTTTTCTTCCTATTTTGTACCACAAACTCTTCCAAACACTCTACACAGTGCTCAGACATCTAATCACCTTATTTCTGAGTCATCTCACTGACAAGTGGATTATTTTTTGCCAGAACAGCCTGAGATTTAGCAGGATCCTACCTACTAAAAATATGCTTGCTAAAGACTGCCTCTTCCACAACATATAACATTTTATTCATGAATGAACTCAATGATGCTAGCAGCAGGCATTGTGGGAGGGAATAAGAAGTCTAGGAGAAGATCCCCTGCTGTCCTTTGTATTCTTAAGGTCTCACTCAAGCATACATCTGTAACAGTTTCAAACTATACAAGTTGAAAAATATGCTATGTTATTTATTTGCTTTATACGTGTTTCAAGAGTGAGAACAAACAGTTGCCACGATGGGCAACTTCAGATAAGTGAGTTTGTCAAGTTCACTTTCCTCCTCCCATGGTTATACTTGAGACAATGAGTTCTGCTTAAAGGAAAAGCTCTATTTTGAATCCCCTATGGAGAAAGTCTACACCTTTTCTCCCTCAAGAAAGATTTCCTGAGATCCTTCTATGAAGAAAGAGGTGTGACATGCTCACTGAGGGAATAATTAGATCCAAATCAATGCAGAATAAATAGGGAGTAGTGACAGTGGGGTCATTTCTTTTTGTAGCAGCTCAGTGTTGAAGATCTGCTACACTGCCTTGTCTGGCTGCATCATCAGACAGAAGCAGGCAGCTCTACAGGACCATCCAAGTCCACCTGGAGTCAGAAAAGCTGTAAGTAAACTCACTTTTTTTTTTTCCCTCCACTGTGTGACTTGGGGTGAGGGGAGGTGAGAAGACTGAAAATCTATTTCTATATTTCTATTGGTTTCTATTGTAACAATTTAATTTCTTTTAAGAGAAAACAAGATTCTAGAAAGATGATCTTCTGATAAACAGGTTTTTTTCAGAATTTGTTCAAGTTTCTTTTTGCACACTGAAACGTTTCAATGCACCAGACACAAATTTATGAAATTGTTCTGTTGGCTCAAAATAAGGCCTTTAGGTTAAAAGCAATTTCAACAAAGAATTTGCTCAACTCTACTCAGTTATAGAAAGCAGTTGATGCATGTCTGGAAAACAATTAGATGAAGATCTGCAAGTCTTGCCTGCTTTGTTAGGTGGAAGAGCCAAACTGACCTTACAGAAAATCTCTCTCTGCATCTGGAGTTCCTCAACAACTAAATGAAAACCAGTATTTTAAATGCAAAGAGTACATACAGTAAGGATACTAGAGGTCAAATACTGCCAGAAACAGCCATCTGCTTTTATACTATATTAAAATGTTCTGAAAGTTGATAAAACTGAAGATTCTACCAAAATACATTAGAAAGATGAATAGCATCCAAGACAAAATTATCTGAAGATGAAAATAAATTATTTTATTCAAATAGTGAGGCATGAGTCTGTAATCTTTAGAATAGGCCATTTCTTTGAGGGGAAAAACATTCAGGTGATAGCTTGCTTCTCATTGCATGCCAAGTTTTGGGCTCTTATGGTTCAAACTGGGTGAACTACAAATGCTTTCTTTTATTTGTCTGTCAACAGCTCCTCGCTGCTTTTATTTTCAATCTCCTGATTTTCATTTTGCAGAGACAGTTCGATGTATACAAAAAATACAGTTTATATTGATCCAAGCTGTTCAGATTTGTAACATATTAATAGAATTATGGCAACATGGAGAATGTATAAAAAACACAGGAATATAAAAAAAATACTTTCTGATACCAAGTAAAAAATACGAAAACTGACACATTAGGTTTTGTGTTATAAAAATATTTTACAATATCATTCAGGGACAGATCATGGTAAGAAACAATGAGAGAGAGATGAACTTCATTTTTAAATGTAATTCTTAAAGCTCAAAACCTAAAAAGCTATTTGCACTCATCTATAATGTATAATTCCACAGACACGCGTATTTACTAATGCACCTATCAAGGAATTCAGAGTAAATTTTATTAAAAGAAATAAACTGATAGGTCTGGAGAACAAGGTATAGACAGCATAAAGACATAGGATAGACATACAGGGGAAATAAAACTAGTATAGGCTCTCACAATTCACTGAATAATGCCCATGTATATACATTTATGTATAATTGTAGATCTGATTCTCATACACCTTTATTGATTCTGTATCCCATCAGGAAAGTGAGCAAGACTGCCCACTTATCTATTTCTATGTTGTGGAAACATGCTACATCTTATACAATTATACTAAATTAAATCTATATAAAATAGTGATCCAGGTCACGCCATCTTTCAAATTCCCTTGCTAAGATTTGAAATAGTGAAGTAAAATTGTAAGACCCTTATTTATTTCAACTCCTTCCAATCAAGACAAGTGGCTACAAATTATTACTAGAATCATCTCCTAAAGAAACTGTCTCTGAAAAGCACTTGCCACTTCAGAGAAGATGAAAAAAAAAAATTGATTTAGAGATGAAAGGAATGAAGAGCTCACAGCCAGGAAGTGGGACTGGATGGAAAAAAAAACCAAACATGCAACTCTCCAGCAATTTTAAGGAGTGTTCCCTATGTGTCACATGTTATCAAGAAGCCAGAATGGATATGATGCTTTGAATCACGTATGGATGAAAATACTGGAGCTATAGATACAAATACCTAGTAATCTCTTAATTTGTAGTTCCACATCACCAAGAGACATGCTTGGGAAAGGTGCAGACCGAAGCCTATGATAATGTCTAATCCTGATAATGACAGCTTTTGAAGAAAAACACACCATACCCATAGGGAAGTATTCATTCTTTCACTACAGCAGAGCAACAGCAAGACACTGACAGTCACAGTTGCTGCCCGCAGGGAGCAAAGCTGCCAGAACCACAAGAAAAGGAGTCCAAAGGCTCAGAAAAAGGACAATCTATCTTGGGTTGACTGCCAAGGGAAACACAGTAGGAGAAGAGCTTGTGAACCAGGTGCTCTCAAGTCAGCACAGGAAGAGTGAACCTATTCCTATCTACAGGTGTTCTTCTACACAGGAAGGACATGGAGCTGATGGATCAAGTCCAGAGCAGGGCCACAAAGACAATCAGAGGGCTGTATCACCTCTCCTACAAAGACACGCTCAGAGAGTTGGAGTTGTTCAGCCTGGAGAACAAAAGGCTCTGTGGAGAACTTAGAGCAGACTTGAGCATCTGAAAAGGCTGCTGGAAAGCTAGGGGGGTGGGGGCTTTTTGCAAGGCCATGGAGCAATAGGACAAGGGGGAATGCTTGCAATCTGGAATAGGGTAGATTTAAGTTAGACATTAGGAATAAATTATTTAGTGTGGGGGTGGTGAGACACTGGCACAAGTTGCCCAGAGTAGTTGTGGATGCCCCATCCCTGAAAGCATTCAAGGCCTGGTTGGATGGGGCTTGGAGCACTCTGGTCTAGTAGGTGTCATCCATGGCAAGGGATTTGGAAGTAGATGATCTTTAAGATCATTTCCAACCCAAACCATTCCACAAGTCTGTGACTCTGAGCATTTGCAGTTGAAGTTCAAGTTGTTAGAGTGGTAGTTTGTACTGCAATGAAAAGCCCTCAAAAAATATGCTGGGTATAAAATATGCACTCTACCTGAACTCTAATCAGATAACTTCAAAAGGTAAGTAGGGTTCTTGACCTGATACATAACCCATGTTTAAAATATATATGTATGATGTGTGTAAGGGTATTTTAGGCACAGAAAGAATCTCTGCATCTGGATTCATCCTTTGGATATTCTATTGGTTCTTCCTACAGGTCATGTCAATCAGTGGCACACAGATATGAATACTACACAGGTTAATCCGCAAGATACTCAAGTCATCCAAAATCGACTAGATTTCTATGCTTGCATTGCCTCTAAAGTGGGAAAAACGTGAGTATGGGAATAGGTAAGAAGGTTTGAAAAAGGGTTACTGAAATTATTCTGCAGCTTCATCATCTCATGGGATAAAAGCTGATTCTTCTCCAAGTCCAAGCAGCTTCTGTTTACTGTAATGGAGATTATGGATCAAGCTGTGCTGACCACTCAAGGCTTATAAAACTTTATATATTTATCAGCCACAAAACAAGAAGAGAACAGTTCTGTTGTTCTGTTATTTAAATAAGCAGATTTCCCTGGATTATTGGTTCAGGAACGCTTCTACATCCAAGGAGTCATATGCATTCCTTATCTTCATGGGAAAAAAAATACAAAAGTAACTTCACCTCTTTTTTCCTAAACAAAATTTAAAAGCTGGATAATTTTCTTAATTAAAAAACCCAACCTAAGAAATAGTTCTCAACTTGTGTACTGCAAGAGAAATGAAGTTGCAACTCTGACTCAAAAAGCCAGATTCTTAATTAGTATGAACCTCAAAGTACCAAATTCATCTAACATGAGTCACTGCTTCCAACTGTAAATCTAGTATACGTCAGCAGCACAGCATCCCTTCCTACAAATGAAGGGACAACAAAGGGAAAATGGATTTTGAAAAAGGTTCTGCACTATCATCTTTTGCTCATAGTTAGTCTTCAGAAGTAAAAACATTAGCATTGACTGACATAATCAACATCTAGTTAGGTTTTTCGACTGTGCAATAAATTCAGTGGGTTTGATATGCTCTTCCCACACAAAGCTGCACATTTTCTTTTTGCCTGATAGAAAACTTGGAATTGGCTAACATTAGGCTCTTAAATGACAATTAACTTTAGCAATGTTAAAAATGCCCTCATTCAGTTATTCATATTATTGAGATCGAAGGGGATTTTGGTGGCATAATTGTTGCTGTTCCAGATACATTATAACTAAAAAAAAAAAAAAAAAAGCAATGTTTTCTATTTTCTCTCTTTCTTCTTCTTAAAGGACTCACTGAAGCAAAATTTAGAGAAAGATTAATGCAACTCTGGAGGAGATAAGTTTCTAACAACAGAAAAATTTGAGTGTTAATTATAAGCATGAATTGAAATAAAGTTCCTCTTTAGGAAGTTTCAATTCTAATTTTCCAGTGTAAAAGGGAAGAACTTGCCTTTCATTTTTATCTTACATATTATACTAATTAATTTTCGTTAAACGAAGTGGGAGATGGTATTTCCCCAGTCTTAGGTAGGTTTACTTGCTCACATTTTAATTCAGAGCTACATGCATTGGGAAATGATTGGAAGGAAAGATATGGGTAGAGGCTTTGTTTTGTTGTGATTTGGGACTGATTCAGCAGTACACTTCAATTATGATTCTTTGAGTATTTACTTAAACGGTGGAAAATGCTCAAGAGTGGTAAGGAAAAAACTCTCTAAAGCAGCAGGCAAGGAGAAACATACACATGACATTTACAAAAGGAAAAGCCATGTTAGATTTCACAGTTCTGCACTTCATAAAAGTAGAACAGTCTTTGAATTGCACTTTCTGGAGTTTTACCTTTGGCAAGTTTTTTGTTTTGTTTTTAACACAACTGCGGGAATACTATGCTATAAATACAGAGAAAAATATGGATGCCTTAAGATGCTTTTTTTTTTTTTCTGTGATCTCAACACCACAATTATTCGGTGCACCTCCCTTTCTTTTCCCACCCTTCAGGGATTACCGTCTACAACCGCATTCCCTGGCTTTTTCCTTCACTATTTTCTTCATCTAGTTTTGTTTCCTTCCTTTTCTACATGTTTCATTTTCTGTTTACCTATATATATAAGATATTTATAAATATCTCCACCCTGTATTCTCTCTCAGAAGAATATTTGCTGATTGAAACATCCAGTAGAGGCTGCACAGACCTCAGTCTTGCCTATAGAGTGAGAGAACACAATTTTTACACTGTAACCACATCCTGATGTCTGTTACTGCTTCCAATATATACAAAGTAATGTATTTTGAAGGCAATTTACAAAGAAAAAGACCAGAGCATAAACCTAGTGGGGAAAAAAATAAAAAAAAATTAAAATGCAAGCTCAAAACAGTCCTAATGAAGAAAAACAGAGTTCTTATGTAAGACTGCACAAAAATAATTGTCCTGGAACTGATCTTCACTGCCATATGACTTCTTTATGCCCAGGTTTCCCAAAGAAATAACCCTCACTGCTCTCTCTCACTCCAGTAGTTTGTGAATCAATAGGCTAATCTCCTCAAAGGTAGTGATTTTCATCAAACATTAGGTAGTTGAAGCAGAGGAGGAAGAGTATCAGTGCCTCAAAACAAAGGCTGTAACTTGTGTTCCAGCCTTACTAGACACCAGAATGTGCATGGATAGCAGAGGTATTGAAATTGTCCTATCTGAAAAAAAGCTCCAGCTGAATCGCACATCTTCCTAGACACCAAAAACTTCAGCTACTCAGGCAAATATGTAAGAAACCAGGGTTTATTTGTTCTGCTGCTGCTGGAGTGACTTGATTGAGAATTAAATTCCTTCTATTCCTCATCTTTCCC
>NW_009952533.1:2596150-2628060 GCF_000747805.2 Chaetura pelagica | reverse complement strand
TTTCCCTACTGCAGCATTTAACTGTGCTTTGAAGACACAGGCAGCATTCATCACATCTGCACGACAACTGGGACGGGAACAATTCCTCCTGTGGAAACTTATGAAACATTCCCCAAAACCATCCACACATCATAACATAAAAGTTTATGGAAAAAGAATTACCATGTAACTTAAGCACATGACAACTATGATAGAGTGCATAAGGTGACACAGATGTCTCCCTTCAGGTTATCTTCTGCCAGATGTCTCAGCTAGCAGACTTGAGTGGTAAAAAGGTATACAAAACTCTTACAAGTACATTGAGTAGTGAGAGCCATTTTTTAACTTGGTCTGTTATTTTGTTACTCATGTTGGTAGAAGTAAACAAACATGAAACATTTTTCAAATTGAAAGAAAAAATTACAATAGCCAAAGTATCTGCTTGTCAACCACACTGTTCCAGTTTTGGCAACCAGAGAATAAACTATCTAAAAATTATTTATTGTCTTGTTTGAGAGCTAAGTTTACCAGTAGAGCTGGGTAAAAAAACCCCACAAGCTGCTGCACACAAGACAATGTGATTCTGTATCCCTTACCCAGCACTGGGAATTTTGTCAGTGAGCTGAGTGTAGAACTGCAGTTATTATTTGGGTAAATAATTCATACTACATACTGCTTTAAGGGAATTGCATGCGGCCCGTTTCCCCCCATAACTAGAAGTATTGTTTAGCAAATGAATTAAAGCTTTCATTCCTGATGTGAGGTTGTGCAAGAGAACAACAATGAATATGTAATTAGATTAATAGTTTTTTTCTCACCCTCTCCCCACTCCTCAACCCCCATATGTGAGCAAGAGTAAGCTATTTGTTAAGCATGGTTTGGTTTTAGAACAGCTTTCATGATTCAAGTAATATTCTGCTCAAACTGTCATCACGGAGCCTCTTATCCAGCTTTGATGAACCAGAAATTTAAGACTGCAAACAGCAATATGCTAAAATAGTCAGCCTGCTAATATTTAGACTGCTAAGTGTCAGCTCTTGTTTCAAACACCTAAAAGATTTTCCTGTGATTTACTACTTAATTACAGGTACAATCATGCTGCAGAAGAAGCCTGCTCTTGGTGGCTTTTCCTTACATTTATTTATGTGAAATTTTGAGAAAGTCTGTCTTAAAATCGGAGTATGAATGAAAGCTGCCCTACCAGATTTGACAAGGAGGAAGCACTGGTCTATTGTATACCTGAAGTGTACAGTACATACAGGCAAAGTTCAAAAGTACAATTTATCAAAATATGTGACAGGAACACAAACATTGATTACATTCTAAGGTCAGCTGGTCACTTTTTCACTTTCAAGCACTTCATTTTGCAACCATGTCTGTGCTAGCAGACATATTAAACAATAGGAAATTTTTTTGGAGACTCTGGGAAACAGTTTCCGCAATAAGCAACCTGAGTGCCACGTCTTACGTTTTTCTGATGTCTTACTTTTTAAAATACAATATTCTTAAAAGCGTTTGTCTTCCAATCATGGATGTGCACCTGCAACTTGAAGTTCCCTTTGGGAGGTCGTTTGGGGCAGGAGAATTAACAATGTATAGCTATGAGACATATACTTTTGAAATAACGATTCTAATTGTCATGCTCACTAGAAAGATAGTAGTTGAAAAATTCCAGCATGAAATTTGATATTTCCAAAGGGAAAAACTGAAAAGGCAGACAAGAATCTACACTGGCTAAGGACATGGGCATAGAACAGCTCTCATCGTTTCAACTAGTGGAATCCTGCATTTACCTTGTAAGTTGATTCATTTTTTTCTTTTCTTTTTCTGCTTACTACTGTTGCATTTCCATTGTGCCAGGCTAAGCAACTGCAGGCAGCAAACACCTCAGAATCCGCCTGACTGTACATAATGAGGAGGAAAATGCAATAAACATTAATTGGATTGCAGGAAACACATACTATCTAGAAGTGACTAAAGTGTTCCGAAAACATATGGAAGGAAGAGGTTTAAATGCACCTGCCACAAGCCCTGATCCCATTCCTGTCTCAAACCCTAATAAAATCAAGATGTGCCCACAGCAGGTTACACCTTACTCCCGTGATATGTGTATATAATGACACACATTTCACAGATCATCTCTCTCATTGCTCTTTTACTTTTGTCCCACTGCCCTCAAAATTAAAACACCAACCCTCACATATGTACTGGGGTTTTATTCCTCAGATTTACCAGTGGTCACCCTCAGAACATGCATGGATCTAACCCACAACTTGTCCTATGTAACAGATTTACATCCTCTTGTTTCTTGAAATTGTTCATGTTCTTCCTCTTTAATTTTGACATTTAAAGGCAGACAAATGAAAAAAACAGCACATGTTCATCTTCAGTATCTACCTGAAATTCCCATGGCTGTTAATAGCATGGGCATTAAGATAATAGATTTGAATATTTAACACTGCAGACATTTCATGAAGCCTGGGTTTTCAGGGATTCTTTCTACATCTTTTTCCTTACTTCACAGCAACCAACCACAATGCAAGTGTTGCTTGCTTTGTTTAAACTCACACACACAGATTATAGGAGCTACTTGTTTTGAATTCATCAGCTATCTCACATATAGAAGAGTCTGCAACAAAGTGGAGCCAAAACACCAGCCCAGATTGCTATGATACTGCGTTCTCACAGTGTACCGAACTGCATTCTTTCACAGAACAGAATGTCCTATTCCAAAATACAATTGATATATCTGTTTTTCTTTACTGATACCAAGCTTTCCCATGGTAGGTGGTGAAATACATGACACATGAAGCTACATTCATCTTTTTTGTTGCCTTCATTCAAGGCATTCTCCGCAGTTCCAGAAGTAGAAACAAATCTGCAAATATTTATACAGCACGGACATGTCCAAGTGTCACCCTCCTGACTGCTTTCAAATTTTGTTCTGTATCTTTCATATTCTCTCTCTCCCCTCCCTCTAGCTTGTAGGATTTTAATTCTAGATTCAGGTAACTTAAGAATACTGCACCGAAGAAGTCATTCAGCATGTTTCTCTTCTATCCTCCCATTAAGAAAAACCAGAAACACTTCTATTACATACATTACACAGTCTGTGTGCTATATGCTAATATTAGCTTAACTGGGGTGCAGAATTGCACTAGTACTTTCCTGCTAGTTGGGGTTGTAACTTGTAATTTTTAAGTAAAGAAGGACTTGGTAATATTCCTGCAGAAGTGCAGACATATAGTAGGAGTCCAAATAACTTCTGTAGCCATTGGGCAACTTCAGTCCAACTGAATTTGTCCATTATCAGAAGGAAGCCACAGGTGAGAAAAAAACATAATTATGAAAAACATAATCCCAAGAGATGCTTCAGAAGGAGTTCACACCTTGTCAGACAGCAGAGGACCTAACCACCGAATGTTATTGCCATCACTAAGTCTTCCTGCTCCTCACAGAATTAATTCTGTGTGCCAGCACTGCAATGAGAAGCTAAAAAAAAAAAAAAGGGTCAAGGTCCCTTAGATCAATTTTTCTTTTATCTTGGTTATATTCATTTCCAGCTATCTGCTGAGGGTAAGGGAAGGAGGCATGTGTGGAAGCAGGGAAAGGAGGCTATTAAAATCAAATGCTGAAGTTAGAGTAGGTGAGACACTTCTTCCGAGTACAATCCTACTCCAAAAAATCTCCTCTGAACAACGGTTCAAAGCACAAAGTTCTGAAGGAGTCTCTCTCTTTCCACCATCCTAAAGAGAAAGGGAACCCATGAAAATAATTGTCTAAAGTTACATGGTGTGAACAGCATGATTTACATTTGCAGAAAGAACTTTTCTCTGGGTCCAACCTCAGAATAAAACATGGGCACAATCAAGTACTTCAGTGTATAGTATACTTTCTATGTTAACAAAAAATCAGGTCCAGAGGTACAAACATACTCAATGGCTCTGTTTTATGCTCAAAGCACACGGATGTAAAGCCAAAGAACAAAAAGAAGTTGTTGAACTTTCTGAGGAGCCCAGAACCCTCACAGTAACTATCTATGCCATTTTCTTGAAGAAAACATCAGCTATAAGGAAGATTCCAGAATAAAAATATTTGCTTCTTCTGCAACAACTCTACAGTCAGACTTCAGGGCAACACACACATCCAGTGAGTTGAAGCAACAGCTAAAGCTTGATATTAGCTTGTTTGAATCTCTGCCAGCATCTTAGCTTTTGGATACCTTTTTAAAATTTAGACATCAAATCAAACTTGTGTACCATGCAGATATGCATACATAAACTTCTTTTCAGCAATGGTATTTTGTCCAAATAGCCTTAGATTTTAGTAATTACTCTTTTACAAGCAGGAAAGGTAGGAGAAAAAGAGGAAAAACCACTTTGCAATGCAACTGAATTAAAATAGCATCCAAAATATTTAAACACCTTAAAAGATTCAAAAAGTAAATTTATATTGTCCCACAGTTATTATTTCATATTATATTTACTGCATATGACCTGCTGTTCCACACGAATGGCCACACAGCCAGACTTGGAGACAACAGCCAGTGGCAAACGTGGAGAAAGAGATTAAGAGTAGGGCAAGCATGAAGTGACACTACACCAACATAGTCCTCTGCTTTCCAGGAACTGTCTGAGCCACAGACATCTTTGCATTTAGAAGGCCCTCATGGGTGTCATTTGTGTCATAATTTTTGAACCCAAGAATAATTTGAGTATTTGTATTACCACATGGCAACAAGTTCCCCAGAACCACCTTCTTTCTTGTATGTTTCCAGCCTGAAACCTGATAATTTGAAGTTCCCCCCAAACCTTGCTTTATGAGAAAGCGTGGTCACTTTTTTCTTAGTCACATTTTCCATGCCACCCAGAATTTTACAGTCTTCTGTCATATCCTCTTCACAAATGTGTTTTTTCCAGTGTTAAACAGGTGGGGGTTTTGTGGAAGTCATTTCACTTCTCCCAGTATTCTTGCTGCTTTTCACTGTATCTGTTGTAACGTGAAATGAGGAAATGAAACTGGTAAGTACACAGAGTTTCAGATGTGGGGCACAGAGGTGTTTTAAACAGGTATGAGTTTCTCAGTTTCTCAATGAAGGCTGAAATCTGAAAATGGAAAAGATAGAAACTTGGTAATCTCAGCCTGGAACTGGCTAAATCCAAATGAATCAGCCCAAAGACAGGAAGCAATTCAGTGTATTAGAGCAGCATTTTGCAAGCACTAATTAACCTAGTTTAAAATTTTTAAGAAGCAGTCTGAGCTAAGTAAAACAAACGTGTTTGATGCACGTTCTTCTGGCCATCTTTTCTCCTAATTTCCACCTCCCAGAAAGCTGTCATAATAGGCTCCCTCCCTGGAGTTGTGCCCTGTTTTAGCTCCACTTGTCTTTCCTCCTCCAGACTGCACACACAGAGAAACAACTTCTGCAATCCCTTTTCTCTAGCTCTCATGAGTCTGGCTTCTGTCCAATAAATTTATAGCAAGGAAAACCCCCACTTAACTCTTGTCTGAGCCTCCAACTTCTATATTTCTTCCTCTTGGAATGCCTTTCTCAAAAATGAGGAATAACATTGGAGAAGGAAAATCAAATTGAAGGCAGGAGAGGGGAATGTATTTGCATAGTCAAAGATACTAAGCAACAATTTTTATGACCCCACAAATAAAAAATAACTGAAAAAAAATTCAAAGTCTAGATCATACAGAGACATCTTGAAGAACATAAATCAGTCCTAAGGAGTGTGGGAAAATGGGAATTGTGCTTGAAGTAAGCTAATGAGGTCAATACAATCACTTCCTAGGTTCAGGATTCAGTACTAGAAAAAATTATCGTTATCTGTTGGGAGTCAAGAACTTATTAACCAAGTACTAGAGGCCATGAAATTGCTTCTCAGGTTGCACTCCTAACATACACCTCACTTTAATATAAGGGAAGAACAAAATTCACTGTCAAATTTTCCAGCTAATATTTAACAGCACAAAGGGGAAGACTACAGCACAAAGTTCACAAACTTTGATCAGACGTACTGTGAAAGTAAGGATTCTATGAGAACAGTAGCTGTAAAATGCTAGTAAAAGTATCTAATTGTTTTTATAACTTTGTGACCTTAAGCAGACTCTGTCATCTTATTTAGTAAGAAAATTATTTGTCTCTCTTCTTCTTCAGAATTTTAAAATTCAGTCTGTGCTGCTCACCATGAAGACACATGCACAGTTGAAACAAAAAGGGTAAGCATGTTTCCAAGCACTTTTATACCAAATAACTTCACAAACCCAAACCCAAACTCTGTTCATATATTAGAATGATGTTTAAAAAAAAAATCTGAATTCACTCTGGAAGTTTGTAAAAACCTGCAATAAGCTATTCATGCTTGGGTCATTCACACAAGAATATAATATGTGATCAACTTACAAAGCTGAAGAGAATCTTGCTAAGTCAGAAACATTTGAATGCTTTCATACATGAAGGAATCTGACCTGTACAACGTCATGCTGATTTTGGACTTTTATGAAGACATTATCCATATGATTTTGAGCTGAATGTGCTGGCTTAGAAACTCCTTAATTTTTCTTAAGCATTGATGTTTCAGCTGCAGCAAACCACATCCAACTCCTCTACCTGTTACCTAGATCCATGTTTCCCCAGACCAACCAAGATTATGTGGAATCATTTCTTGTACAGCTGAGTGAAACAAGTAGAGACTGCTGCCTTCAGGTCACTCTGCAGCACAGTTTACTAACACAAGCACACATATCCTGTCTTCACTAGTACTTTGCATGCTTGGAACCTCTGAAAGTCCTGTTGTTTAACAAAACATGGTTTGGGCTTAAATAAAAGCACTGGCCTCGCTGATCTGAGGCTTTAAAATTACTTTTAAAGGCTCTGAGGATCCAGTACCAGTCCTCTCACTCACTATTGACTGCACATCATTTAAACGTGTTTCTTCCCCTCTCACAGCCAGTCAGCAAAAGTGGGTACGTTCCATATTGCACTTGCTGTAAGCTACATACAGTGGGCACTGAACAGTACAACGAGAAATCTTGCAGGGTTTGATTTACAGACTTGCATGCTGTAAGCCCCTTGGGACAGGAAACTCATGTTTTATATAACTATAAAAAGCCATGCGTATCTATGACACCGTATAAATAACAGAGGATCAGATTAAAAACATCTGCAGACACTCTGGCTGATCTATTGTCTTGCTGCCTGCTGTCTCTTCGTAATTTTTGATGGCAGACAAGTGATTTCACACAATAGGATTGCTAGCAGTGCTGATGCAGCTACATATTAATCGATAACATGTTAACAGAAGACCTGATGAAGAGAGAAATTTAAAAATAATAATAATCTGTCCTTCAGGCATGACCTCTTGACAGGTTTCCGTTTGATTTTTGTTTACTTTTCACCAAGAAAAGAGAGGAAATGTGAATGACTTGAACAAAACATTTCTGGAAATGTGGTAGGAAACAATAAGTACTACCTTTCTTTGATTCAGAACTAAGTCTGTTGTGATACAACTTTTCTCTGGCTGCCCAGAGCTGTCAACATCTATTCATCTATTGTAAATTGCTTCTGTGAAAGCAAAAATAATGTATGTCCGCAACATGGTGATAGTCACAGGAGATATAAAGAGATTCACAAACTGCAAGTATTGGGTACAGAAATAATACTAAAAGGGAGGCAGACTGCTGTTGATACCAAGCAGGGAAGGGAACAACTACATTTCCAAGAGAGAGGCAAAGAGGAATCCTAAATTTAGAATAAAATTCAGAACAGAAGCCAAGATACTGTCACCACCAGAGCTGCGTGAACAACTCACAGAAAATCCTTCAGCAGTGTTAAACTCAGCCCCTTCAGGTTTAGAACAGGGAAACAAAATCAATTCCCTTAACAAGAATCTTCTCTGTGTCTGTCAAATCTCTGTCTAAAAACTGAAACACTTTTCTCTCTGCCCAATAATATTTTTTTCTAACTTGATTACAAGCCTTTCACTTGGACTCTACAGTCAAACTTTTGGCAGCTGGTCACACTGTAGGTCTCCCAAATTGAATAAGCCTGGGTTTTGCAGTACATCTCAGGCTCCTTTCACAAAAGACAAGCATTAATTTAAAGTCACTCCATTTAATAAGAAAGTTCCCTTTTACAGTAAGGAATTAAGAACAGTTTGAAAGATAAAGGAAAATTCCAGAAGTATGAAGCTGTATGAAAAAGGATTTCTTCCAAATGAGACAACCGAAAGATATCCAGCTAGATCATTTCACGGGCAACTGTTTCCCTTCACCTTTCCACGTTATTCTTTCAGATCTATCTATACTTCCTCTCAGGCATTTTCCTCTCTCTTTTCCAGCAAGTAAATGATGTAGTTATGATGCCTTCTAAATGATGTATTCAAAAGCATGGTGTTTTCTATTCAACTTTTACCAGTCCTTTTCAAATTAACACTCAGAAACTTAACAAGAAAAACAAAACAAAACAAAACAAGCAAACAAAAAACACCACAACCATTATGGACAAGAACACTTCTCCCTTTACTTTTCTGATAAAGGAGGTTAGCCCACATGCATATATGTATGAAGATGTACATATAGAATCCACACAGCTTCCAAATGCAGAGTATGTCAAGCATTTATATTGATAAAGTTTTTGTGTTCCACGTCACAAGTCTGGATATCAGAGACTGCCATTAGGCAAAGAAGACAGGACGCTCAGTTTGATCAAGATATTCACTTACTAAACATCTTCCAAAAAAACAGATTGTCTAAAAATGAACCTAGAACATGATCAAACTGAACTGTTATCTGCTTTACAGCCAGAGAGTGCCAGGCCAGCTTGCTAGCAAGGGCTCAGCAGGTGTAAGACACATCTGTTGCAGCTGACAGCACTGTATATGATGCTGCATGACTGCAGGTATACTTAAACACATCTTCTCCAATCTCCTCTCCATGCCCAGAAGGGACTGATGGGAAAAGTAAGTCAGAAGCTTGGATAATATATTGCTTACTACAAGAGATTTTTATTAAAACACATCAACTGCAACAACAAAGCATCTTAATGATTAAGGACAGAATCAGGTTACTCCTTGCACCAGGACAGTCTCTGTGATGTTCCTGCTGCTGCGGAGGTGATCAGTAACTGGATTAGGGAAGAGCTAATAAAGGCAATTGAGTAGCTTTGAAAACATCAAAATCCAAGAGAATTCTAAATTCTAATCCCACAGCACCACACAGCCTTTCCAGCTAGACACAGTGCTGCAGTGTTTACTAAAATCATATTTTAAAATGCTTTTAAAATGTAGTTCATATTGGGAGTACTATCTATATATTTGGGAGAACTTCAGGCCATTAACTCTAGGCCTATTAGTCTCTACAGATTCATCCTAGATGTGCCGCTGGTTTGCTTATACACGATTTTGTTTCATTTTCAAACCCTAGAGAAAAGAAAGTTTACAATTCAGAATAAAATTCTCAAGAATTTCAGAAAGAGTTCACAAGGACAGTTCAGCTGTTCTATAACAAAGCCTTATTCATAAAGGATGTAAATTTATGTTTGGAAGTCAATAATTTAAACACAGATTTTGAATTGTCTCTTGTTTAGAGCTTTGAGATTTATTTTTATAAGAAACAAGCATGTGTTCATTCATTTAGACTGGCAGTATCATAACCTTCTCTTTTATCTTTCTCTGGGGTTTAGGAGCTCTCCCTTCATTGCATGAAGTTAAAATCCTTTACAATTTTTTTTTAAAACACTAGAAAGCAGCAGCTGTGAAATTCTTGGTCCAAATCACAGAAAGTTCCTACTAGATTTGGACATGGTTGGGGGAAACAAAATGGAAAACCACCATCCCACACAGACACACCCATCCCCATACGTAAACTCCAACAAAGTAACTTTCTGACAAAAAGTAAAGAAAAAAATAAAACTACTACAAAAAAATCATGTTAGTTTTGCCAGAAGAGTACTTAGGAGAGAAGAATGCAAGCATATTCGGGGTAGAGGGCACTTACAGAAGTGTTGAGCATTCATTTCAACCTTCTGTTACCCTGAAGAAGAGTGATTTTTGTTTTGATTAATATAGTAGTATAAGTGAAGGCTGAAGGAAAACATAAAATCCTTCATCAACTCTTCCCCCTTCTTCAAAAGCAGCTAGAACTTTTCTCATTTACTTCCTGTTCTGCAGGGAACCAACTCTAAAAATCCTCTCTTAAATCAAGCTTTTAAGCTGCAGCTTCTTCTGACCAGTTGCCTACGATTCTTTCCCAAATAAGGGGAGAAGCAGTATTTTGTACACTGTTTCAAAACTAGCTTCCCTATTCCTCCCCTATTACTCATTTAGAATGAGCTTCTCGACCATATTTTCAAGTAACTCAGACCAGTTAACCATATCCATGCATTCAATCATTAATGGAGCTACAGTCACATAAAACAGGAGAAAAATCTGAGTCCCTGTACCTTTACCTTTAAGTTCTTGATAAAGGAATCCTTTGAATACACAGAGGACCTGAGGTATGGAATTATTGCTAAATGACTTCCCTTCTGTCTTGCTGCTTCAGCAAACCAACTCTACCTTGCACTGTGTCAGTACATTCTGTCATCCTTCATATGGCTTGACATAAACCATCTACTTGGGTTATTAATCCAGGAATGCAAGGCACAAAGTTTAGCTGGTGAAGGGTTTCTGATCTTTTTCTAGAACAGCAACAGGCTATTACAAAAGCAGAGAAAACAAACCAAAAACTATCCCAAGCTTTATTTCCCTTCAGACAAAATACATAATCATTCCCATTCTACATTTCTAGAATTTAAACATACAAAATGCCACAAAAATGCACAGAAAACTTTAACACATACTGACTATTAGCAATAAGCAATGAAAAACAGCTGCATATGAGGATACATGACATGAAACACGAGGAGCCATGTAAACAATGCTCTGTGATTTATCCTAATACTGGGAATTGCAGGATGAAGTCTTTTAATCAGATGGCCTCTAGCAACAGCCCTGTTCCCTGGGAAGTAAACACGTGTGTCAACATTTTTTTATAAAGGCATGATACAGCCTCTGTCACAAAACAAACCTTCTTTTTGCATCCTTTTATGTCAGAAAACACATTTACATTCATCACACCTACAGGCCTGTAAAGTTAAAGAGACTTTGATGATTTCAGTCCTGCTCATACCGATAATCTACTTGACCCATTTGTGTGTCTAAATTTATCTACCAACTTCCAGAACACAGAGGAAGGTAGACACCAAAACTTCAGTGGGAATGTAAAGATTTCTCAATGAAGCATTTCTAGAAAAGGAGCATAAACAACTCTTTGAAATACACATTTATCTTCATTTTCATGTGATATTTAGCATGAAGCTACCAACAAAAAATCTTGAGAGGAAAATAAGTAAACAGCAGTTGATACAATTTCCATTTTACTCTGTACTTTTAGCAAAGAAAGAACTCCTTGGATACAGAGTGGCAACATTTGAGGGACACATCACAGTACTGTAAAATTATGATAGAACGAATAAGAGCAAAAAAGCTTGATGCCACCCAGTACCTTCACACTTCATGGTTAAGGACACCGTAACTGCTCAACAATTTGGTCGTGGAGCAGAGACTGGTAGACTTGTAGAAAGCAATAACTGCTGGCATCTTTAAGGACAAGCTGCCACATAAAACACAGGACAACACAAATGAAAGTATCACATAAACTAGCACAGAAGTAATGCAGATAAGACAACCCACTAATGTGAAAAATAACTGATAACATGAGAAGATAGTCAGATGTACTGCAAGCATACAGAAAGGGGAGGCAAGCACAACTGTCTGGGTTTATGACTTTCTACTGGAAATACAACATCCTGATGAGCAGTATTGTATCATTGTATATGATGTATCACATGATGCTTAATGGTAAGTCTAGTTCAAATTTTGCATGCTCTAGATCCCAAAACAGTTTAAAGCCATCACCTTTGAAGATAAGGAAGATGCACCAACTTCTGCAAACTCTTTTCCACTGACATTTAGATTACAGATTGTCACAATTTCTAAGAACACTTGTTTGTCTTTAATATAGTACCAGAAAAATCCAGTGGCATTTTGAAAAATTTTCAGCTGTAAATGTTCATGCACAGCTATAACCTCTAAACAAGTTCCTACTCAGAATTTTAGACACCCCAAATGTGTTCTACACATCATCAGACCAGATGCAGTCAGTAATTCTACTAGATGAGTCAAGGGTAAGCCTTTTACTGACAAAACTATTCCTTCCTAAAAATAATAAAACCAATAATAATAATAATAATTAAAAAATGTAAAGTCATATTTTATAATAGTGTCCCAAATCCCTCTGTGACAGACTACTATCCCCCCAATGGCAATCACAGTTTTATAATGACAGAAAGAAACCGCAGAATATGCAATTGCAAAAGCTTTTCCCATTGCATTTAGGAACGTTACGTTCCCAGGGATGATTTTGGAAATTATGCATAGTGAAATAGCAAAACACAAACTTGGACATACTTGTTTGAATAAAGGATGTACACCTAAAAATGACTAAACGCTGTACAAAATAAAATTCCATGGGCTGACCAAGCAAGTGGCAACTGAGATAGCCTGGTGTCAGGGTTTGCTTTAGCATTCAGGGCGGGATCAAGAGAAATAAAAGGCAGAGAAGAGGGATGTGGGATGACAGCTAAAAATGAGTGGTAGTCAATTAGGCCCAGAAATTTAAATTCACTTCAGCATAAGAGCACAGAAGACACAAGGACAAGGCAGCAGAACAACAGAGGAAGCCAACTTACACCCCAGAATCACCACACTTTCAGCTGTAGCAATGAATCTTGCTCATACCATGTGCTCTGCACAGTCACAAATTATAAGAAAACACTGTGCAGTCTCTTCTACTAAAGCAAGTATCTGTATTTTATGTCACAATCAGGACTACATGCTGCACCATCACTTGATTTCCTTGCATAAATGCTTACGAATACACATTCACCAACATATACAAATTAATCTGTACAACAATAAAGCAATAGTTGAACAATACAGTGCAGATTCAAGAATAAACTCAATATAACAATGAAAATAAGAGAAAACTGATTTATTAACTACTGCCAAAGCTACTCAGACCAAACTATTCATGTAGGTCAAGATCTGCTATTTCTTACTTATTTCTTGAAGTACAAGGACAAATAATGGTAATTTGGCATGGTTCCTTTACCAGGTAGCTAGTGGTTGCCTAGAACTGTAACATCCTCCATTTATTTTGTCAGAAAGCATCACTTCTGGATGCTGATCCTTCAGGATTATAGTAATGGAAAGGGTGACAATGAGTAGTTTGGAAGATCTAAACAAATCATGTTTCTTTCACCTCTACCAAGAGCTGAAATCGTGGACTTAAGAACTATGAACTTTGCTATTGAGGGGTCTCTACTGAAAGAGTTTCACCTGGAAGGAAACAGCTCAGAAGCAACACTGAGAAAGAAAACCATGCCCAAGCCATTCTGGTCAAGAACAAGTAGAATCTTAGGTTGGGTTATTTATTGCAAGACTTTTAAAGCTCCAAATTGTGAAACGGTCTCTGTTTATGTGCTGTGTAGAAGAAACTCAGACTTGGCACATGTTTCTCATTAACTGTACTAAAGCAGCTCAGTTTCCCTAGAAATCCCTAGTTTCTCCCCTGCAATAGTATAACCTAGAAGGCCCCTAATTTTAGCTCTCCACTCTGAAAGAGTAGCACATACATATGTAGTGCTGAGTGAATGCTGCTGAAATGTCTTGATTATGTGGAACGCTCAAGGAAATTTGCTTTCTTAGCACATATAACCTCAATAAAATCTTCAGAATAATGTCTAAAAGCAAGGAAGTCTCATGGATACAAAGCATTTATAGAGCCATCTTACACATAGAATCATAAAGGTTGGAAGGGACCTTAAAGATCATCAAGTTCCAACCCCTCTGCCATGAGCAGGGAACCCTACCACTAGACCAGGCTGCACAAAGCCTCGTCCAACCTGGCCTTAAAAACCTCCAGGGATAGGGCATCAACAACCTCCCTGGGCAACCCATTCCAGTTCCTCACCACCCTGATTGTGAAGAATTTCTTCCTAATGTCTAAGCTAAATCTCCCCTCTCTCAGCTTAAAACCATTCCCCCTTGTCCTATCACTATCTTCTCTGATGAAAAGCCCCTCTTGAGCTTTCCTGTAGGCCTCCTTCAAGTACTGGAAGGTGCTATAAGGTCCCTCTGGAGCCTTCTCTTTTCTAGGCTGAACAACCCCCTTTTTCTTAGCCTGTCTTCACAGCAGAGGTGCTCCAGGCCTTTGATCATCTTGGTGGCCCTTCTCTGGACCCTCTCCGACAGGTCCGTATCTTTCTTCTGCTGAGGTCTCCAGAGCTGTACACAGTATTCCAGGTGGGGGCTCACCAGAGCAGAGTAGAGGGGCAGAATCACCTCCCTGGCCCTGCTGGCCACACTTCTTTTGATGCAGCCCAGGATGGGGTTGACCCTGTGGGTTGCAAACTCACACTGGCTGCTCACGTCAAGCTTCTCGTCTACTACCATCCACAAGTCCTTCCCCTTAGGACTGCCCACAGTCCATTCTTCCCAGCCTGTATTTATGCCTGGAGTTGTGCCAGGGCAGTGAAGTGACACCAGGAGTTCAAAGATCCCAGTCCCATAACTTGTTTCATCTGGTGACAGCAAAAAGCTCCCTGACTCCCCAGCCCAATACGTCGGACTAGATGGCCTTTAGAGGTCCTTTCCAACCCAAGATACTCTGTGATTCTGTGTTATCTATGCACAAAGTACAGGCCAGCATTTGTACATTTGCAGAATAACCCTAGAACCTGGACACAAACATTTTTTAAAATTTGCTATTTCTTCTGAACAGGAAGTAGAAAAACAGGCCAAATATATTACACAGTTTATGTAACACTCTTTTTAACAAAAGTCATATTTATTAAAGCAGTGCTGTATGCTTTCCTCTGAATTTCTCATTTTCAGCCAGATTAAATCACTTTTTAACTGTTCGCTTGTTTGTTGAGAACAGCTTTCAAGATGAGGTAATTAGAGGAAACCTATCAATTTAGTATATATTTTCAAGTTAATAATGTTGACATACTGTTCAAATAAACCTCCAATTTACTACAATCTGTTTTTAGACAAGCCCTTCATTTTAACCTCCAAATGGAAGGAAAACTAAGTGACTTTCCTCATGTGGCTTAATAGAGAACATATGTTCAAAGATAATACTGTAGGCTTGTTCTTAGAAGCTGTTCTTCCTCTGGCAGAGATGCAGTGAGCTTGCATAGGAACACTGATAAATACTGAAAGTACATTTATTGCCATAAATCTCATGCATTGCAGAGGTCATTTCAGAAAAAGAGAGACCCTTGATCAGAGAAGCATATAAATATGCACAAACACAAGCACCCTAGTCACAGGTGAAAAAAGAACCCAGTGTACCCTCCTGTCAGCTGGTAGGGTCAGGACTAAAAGCCACCTCAATCTTAAATTGTTTTTTGGGGGTGGGGAGTGGTAGTGAAGGGACAGAAAGAGGATGGAAAGAAGGAATCAATCTCTACCTACACAAAGCACAAGAAGCAGCTTTGAAATAGAACTAATTTATATCTGTGCATTACAAACTCTGGAATAATTTTAGATGGAAATGGTGCAGTAATACTGGCCATAACTTTAATTTATCTTATAAATATTTATGGGGACCATGTTTGTTTTTATAACTTGCACAAAAGATGTCATTGTCACTTGCCTCTCCAGGTCTCAACTTTTTAATCTACAAAAGTAGAATAATTCACCTGTCAAGGCAACTGTACTCAACGCAGGAAAACTAGTAATTAAACTCACATTCCTTGTGAGTCCCAGTCAATGTATTAATTTGTTAGACCATGCCTATAAACAAGCCAACATTTTAAATTGCATCTAGAAGCAAACCAAAGGTTTGGTTTCAAAGAAACATGAAGTCTTTGCTGGCCATGGAGCTTCCTAACATGTGCATCCTAAGTTACACACTTAAAATTGTTTCATTATCAGAAGTGCTTGCGCAAAAATCTTCCATTTAATTCAGTGGTAGCTGGTACAGGTCATCAACTAATAAGCCTAAATAGTTACCAGGGGTCTGTCTTTAGATCAGGGGGGTTTCACTGGAAAACCTTATTTTCTGCACAGCCTAAACAGCCTCTGAAAACAACAGAACAAGAGTATGATTTCAGTGAACCATCATAAGCCTTTTTGGTTTTTCTTTTGTTTTTAGGATGAAATAGTACTACAGAGCAAAACACAGCACTTGAGTTTTCCTTGAAAAAATGATTAAGTTTACCAAATAGAACAGGAGAAATATCTTTTTACTCAATAATGCAGTAATCTAGACATTCATACAGGCTGAAAATCTCTCTTTTCCCCAGATCTGAACCTCAAGCCCTTGGTCTCCCGTTGCAATATGTGTTCTGAATATTTATCAAGACACAAAGAACAACAACAGGTTTACCATCTGGGAACCCTCAGCATAGACATCACAAGAAAGGAGACACTTTAGATGCATTTAACTTGAGCTTTAAACACAGGCCTAAGTCAGAGCCCAACATTTCTACAGCATTTATACACAATCTCTTGCTCCGGTACAGACTTAGGACTTCCTGCAGATCACATCAAAGGAGAAAGCTTAACCTTACACCAACCCCTTAGGCAGGAATAACCAAAGCTGCAGTCTATATGAATTGTGCCTGCTCAGAGCAATTCCCCAGGCACACAAATTTTGATGTTTCAAGGGACAGTATATGACAGACAATCAATCCTGAGCTCCATCTGAGTAAAACAGAGGTTCAGAAATTAAGCAGACAAATGCTTCATTCCAGATTCCTAGGTAAACATTTTAAACAGCTTCCTGAAAGGTTACAACCTAAAATGTTGAAATTGGGCCACAGAAATGAAAGCTTGATGAAAAGCAAGTTCACATAAGAAGCGCATCTGCCTATTCCAAAAGGCACTTGCAGTTTTCAAGAAGTCTTGCAATACATCCATATTTTTTTCACCTGAAGGCATATCACTAAATAATTTGAAATATAAGGTGTTTAAGTCTGATTAATTGCTTGGAAGTCTTCACAGATAAGTGTAGAATGAGTTGCCTTGGCTCAGAAATAAAGTTTGGAATATTGGGATGTGGAGAGATTAACTGTAGCATCAGAACACATGCAGAAATTCCTCCAATCAGGATGACTTACTAAAGAATAACTATGTAATCTCCAGCTGGTTTGTCACAGACATTTCTTCAAATGTACAGAAGAAAGTACCATTAAGCCACAGCCCAAAGATTTCAAACATGAAACCTTAATGCGGAAGTTAGAATAAATTTTAAATTTTGCATAAATATCACCCAAAAAAACCCAAAAAAACCCCACAGGTCAGCTTGAAATAAAATTGCCAAAAAGCACCTTAGCTTTTTCTAACTTGAAAGACAATTTTCAAGGTTTTTTTCTTGTCCATTTTGGAGAGATTTTTGCTTGAGCAGAACCGTTTGCAGTCTGTCCCTATAAAATTGACCAGCCTGGCATTAGTAGATTTTACACAGGTCAAGGCAAACCAGTTTAGATGCAAGAGAGAAACTTGGCCAGCTTCAGCTGCTACTGTATGCCAGTTGAAAAGCTATTTATTCTATTTTTCTACTTCTGAAGTAATATTTTAAGGTTTGTAGAGAATAAAATCCTGGGCAGTCAGCAATTTAGCTGTATATGTTTTATGCATGAGTCCTTGTCTATATTCCACCCCCAACATAAAGTGAGCAACAGGGAACACAAAGTGAGCTGTAAGCAGCCACTAAGGTGTCTGCAGAAGACCCATGCAGACAAGCAAAAATCTCCATTATCAGGAGGACTTAACAGGTATTTTGTCTTCACAGAGAGGTCCCAGGTCACTCTTACTGCCAGAGCCACATGTTCCCAGGATCCAAGAGCTTCCCATTGTAGAGCCTCCTGTCCCTAGGAGCTGGTCATATACTAAGTCCAGCAAGTTGTAGACCATTATTCAAAATACTGTTTTTACAAAATGGCACAATGTAACTTCAGAGACTATAAGCATATTTTAGAGAGAACCAAGACTGCCAATGTTTCACAAAGCATTCTTTCCATTGTTTTCTGGATACAAGAAAATATTATCATTACTATCTGAAGCTTAAATAAGTTACTAAAGAGAGACATGAAGGATGTTTATTAGCATTCATAATAGTAAAAATGTTGGTATTAAAAAAACTAAAACCTGACTTTGAAGATCTGGGGCCTAATCCTTAGAGATACATGTTCAGATATTTTATATCTGTTAGTTAAAATGGAAATTAAGATACTCTAGCAAAGAAACAAAGTAAACATAGAGCTGGTATTCAGATCTAGCTTTTTACAAGTGTCAGTACAATGTGAAGCAGCAGATATTCAAAATGCTGTTTACATCCTAATGTAACAAACTTTCAGATGACCATGAGGAAATACTCAAACATTAATATTTGCAATACTCTTTAAAATGGATTAATGGTCATTATTAGGAATTACCCATATAGTTTATTCCAACATTTCCCAAAAAACTTTAGAGCATTTTCATTTTAAAAACTAACAACATCAGGAATAAATTACAAACTTTGGCTCAGGTGACCTTATCTTTCATTGCTGCACTATACCAACACAGACCAGATTCCCCCCATCCCTTCTGCACTGCCTCTTAAAGCAAAGCTGCTGGATCAGCCAGCTGCAGGCTCCTCTGCCTTAGAGACCAAGTAAAAAAATCACTTCCTTTTGGAATAAGTCCCTCTTGTCTTTCTCATTTCAACAGTCCCAATGTATCCACAAGGTTATTCTCCACTCTCAAATCAGGATTTGGCCCTTTGACATTTTGAGGCATGCTAAGTAGTCCATTTGCCTTTAACGAGATTACCCCTTGATTATCTCTTTGGAAGGCAATTGTTCAATCAATACTAATGAATTCATTTAGACAAAGCATCTAGTTTCCAAATGTATGCATTCAAAATTGAATTTCACATTTACCTTTAAGTTCTTAAATATTTTAGTAAGGAGTCTATAGAAGTGAATAGCTTATTAGGTGCCAATAGCTTCATTACAGAATATTAATCACCTTTATGGTTTCTTCATACCAGTGCCTCAAGTAAAACTGATTTGAAACATGGATAGCAGAATTAGAAAAGACTGATATTCTACAGCTTTAGCACTCACACTGGATTTTCTCCTGTCTACAAAAGCACTAATCTGAAAGAAGTAATCAGGGCATTCATACTGCTGCTGCCACCTACAGCTTCTCTGGTAAGTAATGAGGGTTGAACTGACACTACCACATTTTCCTCATGAGAGTACTGATACAACAGGCAAGTAGGAGAGATGGATTGTATTTTCATGAAGCTAATAGAAACTGACTATCTTAAAGACTGATCTCTATTGAAATTAACCAATGGCTTTAAAAATTGTTACAGGAGGCATAAATACCAAAAGATTACACTCTTAGTCTCATACCCTAAAGGAACAAGGCTTGCAATGATTAGTTTATCACATACACAACTTTCAAAAAAAATGCACTAAGTTTTCACCTGTTTGGTTATTATCATGTCACACTGCAACATTCTTCACATTTTACTTACTTTAGGAGAAATTTAGAACCTTGTCAGATGAATCTGACCTAGTCACTCAAGAAATTTTATCAGGCCCTATTCATCTAAAACAGCCAACTGCTGAATTCCTTACTCTAAGGGATCTAATTTCCCTCAACAAAATTGCTCAAGACAGTGCAGACTGACTGTCCTACAAACACTTCCATTTTCCCCCTCAGTTGATAAAAACCTCATAGATTATTACTACTTGGTTGTTATCCTAAAGCAAATCTTATTCCAGGCAGGCAAACCAGCTTTTCCAGATGCCACAACTTCAAACACCATTTAAACAAACAAAAAACCCCACTAAATAATAAAAAACTCACAAGTTGTATGAAAACGTTACTAGTATGAAAGCAGAATATGCCTACTTAACTGAAGGAAAATGAACCAGACTCTCACTCTAGCTAGGTGCTGCTGCAGGAAGAAAGGTAGAAGGTAGACAGTGGTGACACAAGACTACACAGATCTTTCTCAAGTGTTGCACATTGTTCTTAAAGAGAGTAAAATACCTTTTCTAGAGTTTGTGGTCTCAATCTCCTTTCTTTAGAATTTGAACACATCAGTAAGCATTTATTTCTATCCTAGTTCCAGATTCCTCTGGCATATTGTGTTTGGAACCATTGCATTCCTGTATCAGTAGTATTATCCCATTTCTGAAGACCATCTATATCTTCTTAGTGCAGTTTTAAATTAATATACACAAGAATCAAGTACTGAGTCTGAGAAAATCCTTTTTCACTTCATCTAGAACTCTTAATAATTTTACTGGTCCCTTAAACCTTTCTTCTTTCTTCTTCAGCAGTGTTTAGTGTCCCCAGGCATTACCTGGGCCAGATCATCGCATACCTGAAGCACAAAGGAGATGAGTCTCAGTGTCTTTTTACTGTTTCCCCTCTGCTATTTTGCAGTGTGTGAACAGATCTATTTTAGCACATTCCCAAGGAAGTCTGACACTTACTAAGATTCTGGTGCACTAATTTTTCAAACAGTTCATTTACATTTCTTCAATTGACAGCAGATAATCTGCTAGCTAACCAGCTTCAGAATCTCAGATAAACTTCACTCAGCCATGTCCTGAAGAAGCCAATTCATGTCTTTGCCCTGAAAAGAACTTTCAGCAGACTAGGATTCAAATTTTGTCCTGCTACAGATTGTCCTGTAGCCATTTCTTAGTGATATATTTAATGAGGTCAGCATAACTCAGCATAATGTACTCCTAAATATATTTAATATTGATTTCCTCCACTTCCCTAGCAAAGTAACGTTCGACAGGCCACCAAAATATTAATTCATTTCCCAAGCATTTTTCTCTTCCTAAGGTTAATTCCAACAGAAACAGTAAGAAAATTTAATCTATCATCTCTCAAAGTGTATCCTACATCCAGGTGTTCTCCTGTTTCTGCCTCCTGGTATCCTCTGTCACTTTCTTCACACTATAAAACCTGGCTCTGAGCTCCTTATGGCTATTTGCTTCAGCATGAAACTCCTGATTCAGCATCTGCCTTTCCTTTCAGGTGTTGCCAGTGAAGAATCTACTTCTCCTTGATGGCAGGCCAAATCCATCCTCATGCAATTGACTGTGAGGACACTTGAAGCTCAGAACTGCTTCTCTCAGATACTTACAGAAGTGTTTTTCCCAGGAAACCTTATCATTGCTTTCATAGTTTCTGGCTACAACCTGTCAGCTAGCGTCTGTTCACAAGCCTGCACAAAACACACTCCCTTTTTTATACAGATGGTATTACGTTCTTTTTATCAGTCTTTGTATAAGATTGCACATTCTCATCAAGTTTCAACAAAATGTTGAAGCAGGCAAACTGACCATTGTATTTCAGCACCTCCCAGACACAATAGCAGCATAACTAGGAATAACCTCCCCTACAAAACATCCTGATACACGTCCTTTGCTAGTCAGTTTAAGGTCTGCTGAGTTTTCCATAAGGCTACTATAATACAAAAAAAAAACCAAAACAAAACACAAACAAACAGGAAAACACACACCCAAACGAACCAAGGCATCTTATTTTTTTCATCCCACAGGAAAACTCTGAAATTGAAAGAGAACATTTGGAAACAGTAATACTAGCATGCAGGATTTTCTTTCAGTATAATCACAAACATTACTTATTTGTGAGCACTGAAGTTAACATTCTAAGAATTCAGGAAACCCACATGATCCCAAACCAACAGCAATTTCAGTTTTTATGCTCTTCATGCATGTAATGTTTTCTGGACCATTTGTTGTGTTATCATAAAACAGAAATTAGAAATAGACAGTCAGTGCAACCAAATCAGCTTTCTGAAACGTTCCCTTTTACTTTCTCAAGTATATATCACTAATTACATTTTAAATTACAATTTTTTTTAATATAAACTAGGAGTTTTATCTCCTTTAGTAATGCCGATGTATTTAATTTGTTGCATTGATAGAGGTTTGCCTGCACAGGATCTGTTCTTAATGAGAACAAAATAAGCTTCCAAAGCTCTGTAATATAGTGTTCTGAAAGCACTCTCTGCTTTTCCCCAAATGTCTATCATTTACCTCTTCCCAGCCTCTTTTAACTGCCCTCTCCTTCCATCTTGTAGCTTACTTTTAAATATTTCTAAAATGATCTCCTAGTAAAAAAGTACAGTCTAATATTTCACAGGTGCACTTGTGCTCTCCAGGGTGAATGTATCACCCCGTCATCACCATGGTCAACACATTCCTCACAATCACATTATCAGCTGCTTGTGTTGTTTGTGTCCTTATGGGGTGGTTGGGAATGCACAGAACTGCTGTGTGAAAGATTTCCAGGTGCAAGGTTATAGCTTTGCATCTGTTTTTCTTCTCATGAGAGGTTTTTTTCCTCCAACTTTTATAAGATTTCCATGTGCTCTTATTATGTTATCACTAACATATGCAATACACACAGCCTTTTAAAAGCAGATTGAATACTATGCAGAGAGAAAGCAACACTAGATTACAAGATAAAGGTGATTTTACCAGGTTTTCACTAATTTAAACACTTGAAATAAATTAGTCGAGTACTTAACTATGATTATGTGCTATCCAGCATTCTAAGCTATCCTGCACTGTGTTTTAACTTCCAGCTACTCATCTCAAGACTTCCTTCTACCTAAACCTAAGAGCAATCTTTCTTACAGAACATCAGTGGAAAAAGCAACCACCACTTAGACAACTCTACATGTGAATTGCCAAATAATTTCTCACTGCCAATTCCAAGTCTAATTTAAAATAAACAAACAAAAGCTCATCTGTTCTGAACAGTAGTGGCAGTTGAGTCCACATCTGAACTTGGCACCTTTACACAGGATGGGAAACAAAAGATCCACTAATTGCTAAACTTTAAGGAAGGTATATCTGCATTCAAATGTGCATTGCCTCATAAAAGTCAGACTCCAAGTCTGGAAAACTGGAAGCACACTGTAATGCTCTCATGGAAGACATGACCTCGCAAGCAGTTATTTTATTTTCCATAGCTACATACCTGGGTATGCTAGGGCTTTTGCTTTGGCTACCAAATTAGTAATAATTTTCACATTAATTTTACTGAATATATATAAATTTTATAATCTCAGGCAACACCATTCACAAACACATCCTCTGTTCCTTCTACATTTCCTTTGGAAACTGAGGAGAGTTTGAAGCATCCCAAAACACACTACCAGCAGTAGATTAATAATATTCTACATTACAAATGAATAAGGGAGAAGGACACTGCAAGTACAGATGCAATCCTTGGTTAAATCCAATATGTTGTAGGGGCAGTTGTCACAGGTTAAGACTGAAATCTTGAAGTTTTTACAAGAGAAATAAATGAGTCTAAATTAACAGCAATATATTTACATACCCATTTTATTTTCAAGCCCTATGAATTTCACTTGTTACAAATGAAAGGAATTTTTATTCCATCTGCACCTATTTTTAAGTGTTCCTTCCCATCAACTTCAGTGGCATCTCAACAACACCAACTGCAGGTTTCCATGGCTAAATAGATAAATAGAAACTTCACGACAAATTATTAGGTTTTGTCACTGAGACTTCACTGTCTGTCCCTTCACTTGTCCCACCTATAAAATAGTTTGTTTAATGCAGTTTACTTAATTTTGCATGGTGGTAGGTGAGGTAGGTGAGTATAGTCCAGAATTCATTCACATACTGAAGTTATCAGAAATTATCTCATAAGCAGACCAGAATCTCTACCGCATACCAGAAAAAACAATCAAATTATTTTTAAAAGTCATTGTATAATCTCTCTCCCGTGAATAAAATAGACATGCACGAGATTTATTTGAAGATAGCAATCCTTGTGTCTCTTGTCACTCACTAACCAGCACATGCACTTTTAGTAGCTGTTATGTTACAAAACAAGACTCAATTAGAATTAGATCATGCCAAAATTGGAGTCCAGAAGATTTACACTCTGCCAGATTGCATGCAATACCTTTGTTACAGCTAACATACAAGCCAAGTTACAATGAATACATTTTATAAAATGTTTGGAAGTTCTCTAACATTAACTCTGCTTTGGATTAATGCAGGGTTAGTGCTAGTACTTCCTGACACAAATATCTTTGCTGTTATATTATCAATTGTGCTGCTTTGTGAGTAGACAACACGGTCATATTTTCACTACAGTACAGAGGAAAACTTGTAGGAAGCTACAGAAGGCCTGTTTTTTCCCAGGGCTGATACAGCTTGATCAATACTCATTACCACTGAAGAAGACACTTTTACTTAAGAAAAACAGTAGGATAAAATAGCCAGTCAAAAATTATTTTAACACAACTATTAAAATGTTATACTTTTAACTACAAAGTAATTTTGAGAAGTAGTCAGTATTAGCACCACTAGAAACAAACAAACAAAAAAGGGACTACTTTCTTAAAGGAAATATTTTTAATTATATAACTTACTAATTCAGTGGCAAATTAAGAAAAATGTAAAATAAAAGTACTGTAAAATTAGGAAGAATAGGTTCCTTGTAAAGAAGAATACTACAGTAAAACATTTGAACATTTACATACAAAATTGAAATTAACATCAACAAGGGACTTCTGAATAGCTTTTCAAAGAATGTGTAAGTAGTATTAAAATCCACTTTCTGTCTTCTATGTATACATGCCATTAGAAAACAAATTCTTGTAATATCCTTACAAACTAAATCTCTTGGATAATAATTTTGTTCATTTTGCCTACATTTCACCATCAGAGTAACAATGCTGAGATCTAACAACAAGAAGCACATTAAGAGCTAGGTGATACTAATTAAATTCTTTTTAAAGGGGTCAACCACATAACACATTGTTTTCTTACCAAGAACATTTACTTTCATACACAAAACTACCTACCACCTTTTGAAGGAAAAAATCAGGCCTTGCTTCACACTGTTTTGCATCAAACTAACCAACACTGATTTTTAAGTCATTCAAGGAGGACTTCTGTTTCTGCAATCCATCCTTTGGAGATCATGTTGAGTAGATGAGGGATTCTGAAAAAGCACCCAAAAGACCAAGTCCATCTTCCAGAAAACATTAAACAAAGCTATGCAGTACACTGATCACATAGAGTGAAAGGAAAGGAAAGCTAGCCAAGTGGCCTCTGAAGCCAGCCAGTAACAAAACAACACAGCAGCAGCTGGGTCATTAGGGTTTAAATCCACCTCACCTGTATTAAGCACAGGGAAAACAACTAGTAAACTGCTCAAGACCTCTGATATTCTTTATATGGCACACAATAACAATAAGCAATCTGATGCTATAGCCTAGCAGCTACAGCTAAGACCTTGAAAAAGTCACAGGGCTCCTTCATCCATGACATGGTGCAAAGGGCAAAATATCAGTGCACTTTCTTCTCTCTCTTTTTTTTTTTTTTTTTTTTTTTTAATAGAGTAAAACTAATGTTTCAAGGGAAATCAAAGGAAAAATGTTGCCCGGGGAAATAGGCATTCTTCTTTTGTCTTTTCATTAAATGTTCTAGTTGTAAAAAATAAAATCTTACTCCTGTAAAAGCTTATCTGGCTTTGATAGCTGCTAAATATTTGGATTATAATGATCTATTTGCAATTTTAAATTCATGGCATATTAAGAAAAAAAATGTCTCACAGCTTTAAGTTGGAAATTCATATACTCATATAAAACACAAAATGTTCTGTATTACACTGAATATTATTTACTATCAGGTTTCCATATGCAAATCCAAAGCACTGAACTGCAATGAAAAACTATGAAAGCTTAAGCTTTTACTACCAATCCAAGGAGAAAGTAGCGTAAAAGTTTAATACATAAGCAATGGCAACAGGATGGATAGCTGATGGATAGAAGGGTATTTGGATGGATTGACAGGAAACAATATTTTGTTTTTCTATTTGTCAGTGGCTCAGCACTGTACAGAACAAAAGGAGGAGGATCAAATTTTCTTGATTACAGAATAGTTTGGGATTTTTTAAAGTATGCAACAGTCATCGTAAATTGGATGTACTAGCAATGATAAGCTCGGCAGAAGCACTGTTCTAAGGAATAATTTGAATTAAGGTAGATTAGTAATTTGCTTACAAAAGGTGAGAGAAAGACCTTCAGAAATGTGATATACATGGTCTTTACCAGACTCACTGATGCTTATTAACATTTGAAAGTGACCAACATAGGTCAGCATAACTATCATCAAGAGGTCAACATATGCAGGGCTCCAATAATGTCTTTAAGAAAACTGTAAGAAGTTCTGATTTATTAATTCATTTACAAGTGACATAGACAGTTAGAAGACTCATGCTACAAAGACAGTACTCAACATCTGAAAAACTGAAAATGTCTGACGCACCTGGATCAAGTCACAAGAACACAGCAGCTGTCAGTCACTGGGTCACAAATCACCTGATACTACTTCTCTGGAACTTGATGGTCCTCTGCACTGATTCACCATTTTTCTTTTTATGATCACAGAATTTCTTGGGTTGGACGGGACCTCTAAAGGTCATCTAGTCCAACCTCCCTACAATAAACAGGTAGAACAGATTGCTCAGAGGCCCATCAAGCCTGACCTTGAATGTCTCCAGGGATGGGGCCCCCACCATCTTTCTAGGCAACCTGTTCCAGAGATGCACCACCCTCCTATTAAAGAACTTTTTCTTAATGTCCAACATAAATCTACCCTTTTCTAGCTTAAAACCATTACCCCTTGTGCTATCGTTATCTGCCCTTGTGAACACTCTTCCCCAGCCTTCTTATGGGCCCCTTTCAGATACTGGAAGGCCACTATAAGGTCCCCCAAAGTCTTCTCTTCATGAGGCTGAACAACCCAAACTCCCTCAGCCTCTCTTCATAGGAGAGGTACTCCAGCCCTCAGATCATTTTAGTTGCTCTCCTGTGGACATGCTCCAACACTCTTATTGTGTTGGGGGCTCCATAGCTGGACACAGTACTCCAGGTGAGGTCTTAAAAGGGCAGAATCACCTCTCTCGATCTGCTGGCCACACTTCTCTTGATGCAGCCCAGGATGTGGTTGGTCATCTGGGCTGCAATTGCACATTGGTTGCTCATGTCCAGCTTTTGATTCACTAATATCCACAGGTCTTTTTCCACAGAGCTGTCTCAAGCATGTCTTCCTCCAGCCTGTACTCATATCTCAGGTTGCCCTGGCCCAGGTGCAGAATCCTGCACTTCGCCTTGTTGAACCTCATGAGGTTCCCTTAGGCTCACATCTCCAGCTTGTCCAGGACCCTCTGGATGGCATCCTGTCCCTCTGGTGTATTGACTGCACCACCCAGCTTGGTGTCATCAGCAAACCTGCTGAGGGTGCCCTCAATGCCACTGTCAATATAATTAATGAATATATTAAACAACACTGGTCCCAGGTACGGACCCCTGAGGGACACCGCTTGTCACCATTTTCCATCTGGACATCGAGCCATTGACCACCACCCTCTGGATGCAACCATCCAGTCAATTCCTTATCCACAGTCCACCCATCAAACCCATATCTCTTCAACTTAGATAGAAGGATGTTGTGGGATATGGTGTCAAAGCCCTTGCAGAAGTCCAGATAGATGACATCCATAGGTCTCCCCCTGTCCACTGATGCAGTCACTCCATTGTAGAAAACCACTAGGTTGGTCAGGCAGGATTTGACTCTAGTAAAGCCATACTGGCTGTCCTGAATCACCTCCCTGTCCTCCCTGTGCCTTAGAGATTATATATATACATCCTTCTATGCATGGAGAACCTAGCAAGGTCCATAGGCAAGAACTATATGAGCCATAAGTACAGGACAAGGGAACCTATAATAAGCATAGGTCCTTCATATGGATTGCTGCTTGTTTCAGGCAGTCCATTAAAGACATTGACAGCTATTATTTGCCAGTGAGAGTAACAGACTTAAAATTAACTAAGCATCCCAGAGTTCAGACTGTTTAGGAAAAACTGAAGACATATTAATAGAGAAAACTCCTCCTGAACCTTTAATAAGTCACAGCTAATTTACCAAGCAGTAAGGACCCTGAAAAACCATTGGATAGATCTTCACTTTCTGATGCCCCACACTAAAAAGGATGTTTTGCATACTAATTCTATTTAAGTCTGTGCAGATATATGAGAGGAAGACTACCATTTTATGAGTAAATGTAACTGCAGCAATGTAGAGTTCCAAATACCTAACCAGAAAATGTTGACATTGGATTTGATTAGCAACAAACAGTAACAGTCCAGGGTTGAGGGGTAAAAACTGTGGGAAAACATTAGGAAAAAACATCCGTGATTCTCTCACAAACTGTCAGAGACAGCAAGTCTTCCACACACCAAAGCAGTTAAAAATTCACTGCTCTTTTCTGGGAGCTCTGAGGTTTGTGTAGAACGTGGAAGAGCCACTCAGAGATGAGGGTAGTAGTGGACCCTGTACCTCCAGTCAATTATAGAGACCTGATTTTTGTGGGCATTGTAGGAAAATGGATTCAGTTGAAAGCTGTTCTATCAAATTGCTGTTCACATCTGTTTCCAGCCACTGCAGAACCTTCATTTTCCCTCTTTTAGGCTCTCTGCTTCATCCCTCCAATGCCTGCCACACCTTTGAGAAAGTCATGCTGTACTATGCAAAGGCTGTTTAAACATTTTTATTGACATAAAGCACCTTGGACCCACAGAAATTCCTGATGGACAGGACAGGCAGTAGAAGGTAGTGCTGAAATAGCTGAAAAGGCTGTTTTTCAGAAAAGGACTAAGACTTTAAAAGCCTTGGACTTGTAGAACTGTATTGCAATTATCCCATATAACTAATAAACTGATGGATGCACAAGAAATTTACCTTTTTACAATGTAGAAGGGCTTGTCACAGCCATAATCTCTACAAGCTGGGAGTGCAGAGACTTGGCCACAGACTGCAGGTCACCAAAAGGAGGAAGCAGAAGAAGGCATGATCATAATTCAGTCAGTCTCTACTTTCAAAGCAAGGTTGAAGAATGAGATGAAGGAGAAACCTACGACATCCTTACTGTATGATAGAGTATGTCTAAGAGAAGTGCAGACACTTCTAAAGATGTATGAGACACAATTTCTTTGCTACAGAGATTTTATTTTCAAGGGATCGCAGCTCTTCAGTGCCTCCTGTGAATTATTATTAGAAGAAATGTCCAGGATAGACCGTAACATTTTTTACACAACAGAAATCACAATGTGAAAGCACATTGCTTCCTCACTTGTCAGGTATTTGTTCCTAACAGAGACAATGCCAAGCACTTCATGGTCAAATTAGCTGTAATGAAGACGTATATGAAACTCTATCTCTTAGAAAGTTATATCTGGCATTTTTACTGAAATAAGACATGTCATCTGTAAATTTGCATTTACTTTTACTAGTGGCGAAACTATGTCAGACTTGTAAGAGTGAAAAGCCTTAGTGTTTGGAGTAAGTCCTGTTTTATTTTCGTGATACATACATACATACAGGCGAGCAGACACATTCTGAGATCATATCTGAGAGTACATCTGTAGCTTTTTTCAAAGTTAAGATAAACTTTGATGGTGAGATTTCCACGGGAATACATGTTGCCAAGGCTCTAATTCCACAAAGCCCTGAAGTACATGCTCAAAATCAAATGCGAGTTTTGCATATTGGAATAAAGTTGTACATGTACAACAAAGTACATGTACTTACGCTTAGATGTGTGAAGTATTGTCCAGTCAAGCTATATTCTAAATTAATTTCCTCTGACTGCCATTAAAATATTAATTGAAGTTGAAGATGTTTCAAGAGCAAAACATATATGCATCAGAATTTGAGATAGAAAATAGCAGGAAATTATCATCTTTCAATTAAAAGTAGTGAAGTATTGCTCTCTTGAGGAAAACAAAAAGAGTTACTGACCCAAAGGGTATTAGTGAAAGCAGAACTACCTAACGTAAATTGCTGCTCAATCACACATAAGACAGAACCACATAAACAATATAAACAATTCTGTAATTATTTCAGGGAGCATCATTAAAACAGGAATCGTCAAAATTTGAAACATTCCACTGAATCTGCGTCTTTATTGTCTCTTAATGATCTTTGATTAACACGGTTAGTTTGCACCTAAAAATATCGTTTTATCAGCAAATGTCATTTAATTACTACCTTTGCACTTCCCATATTAGCTACATAGAAAATGGAAAATCTCCACAGAAAAAAATACATATGTATTGATTAATTTCATTGTCCTTGCTGTTAACACCTGTAGGCTAGTTTCTCTGCTGATACAAATGGGTATTATTCCACTAATTTCCAGAGAAGTATGCTTTTTTGCCAGCAAAGTAGCTATATTCTTTTTGTTTCATTTTGTTTCAACAACCAGATGGAGTTAATTTAGAAATGCATATATGAGACTTCTTAGAGAAATTATTAACATTGCATTGTAAGATAATTGTGTTTTTAAACGAAACTGTAAAATCTGGTATGGAAGTAATTAGACTTGGAGGTAACTCACTAGTTTTGGACATGGCAACAGATAGCCCTTTCAACATAAATTCCCCTTCCATCTTAGCCTTTCAGAAATCTCCTTCACATACTGAACTGTTTCCTAAAAGCTTTGTTGTCACAGCTTAGTTTCCATTCCCCTCCAGCTGAAGTAACAGTTAATGTCTGGATTGTACTCTGGCTGCATTTTCCTAACAAGATACAAATTCTTGGATAAAGTAGGAAAAGCTCAAAACTATTCTCAATAGTGAGGGAGGAACTAATAACTCAAGGAACATGACATTTTTATTAAGCACCATGGTATAAGTTTCTTCAGGAACCAGCTTTAATAATTTGGTTGCACATTGCTCTGAAGGGATTAATATTATTTACTTATAAGCATGGCTTGGAGCAGGACTGCTAATACATCCTGTACTGTTTCATCAGCTCTGCATCCCATTTTGGCTACACATAATTCAGAAGAATCATCACAGAGTGATCTCCTGACTGTCTATGTGCCTTCAAGCACAGGCAAGGGAAAATGATACCAAGCATAAAAAATGGCCTTTAATATCACAGTACACCTTTTGGGAAGCTCCCCTAAACTAATTCAGAAAAGCACATGAGTATTTCTGCCTGTTTGTTTAGAAAATTATAGCAAATTCTACACTGTCATATATAAGAAGATCAAACTGGGACCATCCTCAGCATTAATCACTGCTGTCCATATAGATGTTACTTTTTATTGTCGATGTTTTCTTAAATATTTGATAATAATCTTGGATGTTAACTGTTGATAGTCAAATAACAGCAGACTTCTAAGAAAATTACAGTTGTAACACTTCTAAATAGTGCATTAAGATCAATATAATGTATTTAAATCTAAGTGTTCTTAATGTGTCATTGATAAGACAAATTTAATTTAAATTGTAATAATTTCAAAATGCTTTACAGAAATAACTAATTTTAAAGGTACATCAGCTTCAAAGTCTTACAGAATATTTTAACATACTGTTGTTGAAGTAATATCCACAATTAGGACAACTGAGTAGAAGAAATATTTCCTCCTATTTTAAATTTATTTTAATTTATTTTTTTTTTAATCAGAAGGATTCATCCCTACTGGACATGTAATAAGGACTAAAGATACTTCTCACCCAGTTGACTGTGTCTGGCGCTTGGTGTAACTTCAAGAGAACAAAATCTGAACACATAGCTGCTGTAACAGCACAAAAAACCCTGCAAAGCCCATTTGTACCAGTGCATGATTTGATATCCAGTGCAGCAATAAAACATCACATCTTCCATCAAGATTGTGAATTGAACAACAAGGTAACTAAAAGAAAGA